>NW_007256178.1:172707-253267 GCF_000164805.1 Carlito syrichta | reverse complement strand
ATTGTACACCTAACCCTTAACTGTACCCCACAAAACCATAATAAAAAATACTGATTAATAGAAAAAAATTATCACAATACTATAAGAAGGGAATTGACAATAGTGGGAAATTGCCAGTGGAAGGGATCTAGGATTGGAAATAGTGAGAAACTCCTTAATCTCATGAACCAACTTCTAATAGCTCCAGATTTTCCTTCTGCAGCTCCTTGCTTCTCTCAGTCTTCATAGAATTGGATAAACTTGGAGCCCTGCTGTGGATTAAGGAAGTGCTGTGGCTATTTTGATCTTTTTCCCAGACGACTAAAACATTCTCCATATCAGCAATAAGGATTTTTTTCTTTCTTATCATTTATGTGTTTACTGAAGTAACACTGTTAATCTTTTCAATAAATTTTCATTTGTATACAAAACTTAGCTAACTTTTTAATGCAAGAGGCCTAGCTTTGAGCCTATCTTGGCTTTTGACATATCTTCCTCAGTAAACTCAATCATATCTAGCTTTTGATTTAAAGTGAGAGATGTGCAACTCTTCTTTTCACTTGTGCACTTAAGGTTATTGATTGCCCTAATTTCAATGTTGCTGTGTCTCATGTAATAGGGAGGCATGATGAGAGGCACAGAGTTAGTGGGACAGTAGGTGGAACAATCAGAACATACACAACATTTATTAAGTTTGACCTCTTATGTGGGTACAGTTTGTGGCACCCCAAAACAATTACAATAGTACCTTCAAAGATCACAGGTCATCATAACATATAATAATAATGAAAACATTTGAAATGTTGTATGACCAAAATGTGACTCAAAGACAAAAAGTGAGCACATGCTGTTCGAAAAACAGTATACATAGAATTGTTCAACACAGGGTTGCCACAAACAATCTGTTTCTAAAAAGCACAATATCTGTAAAGCACAATAAACTGAAGTACAATATACCTGTAACTCTAAAACAAATGAATGAGTCCATCAAAAAATGTCTACAATCACCAAAAACAAATATTGTAAAGCAGAAGTGTATTTTTAGTGTCGAGTTTTTTTTCAGATATTTTGGCCTTTCAGCAGACATTTACAAATGGAATTGACATGCCAATCAAGTGGTTGCAATGGCCCTGGTTATTTTTTGTTTCAAACGACATTAATTATTTTTTGTTGTAGTAAAATATGCACATAATTTTCTGTTTTAATATTTTAGGTGTACGAATCAAAGGTGTTCAGTATATTCACATTATTGTGCAACTCATTCTTATCATCCATCTCTAGAAAGTTTACTTCCTCCCAAACTGAAACTCCATACCCACCAAAAAACATTCCACATTCTTCTCAAGTTTCCAGCCTGTGGCAACAACCATCCTACTTTCTGTTGTTGTATATTTCAGTATTTCTGGTGCCTCATGTAAGTGGAATCACACTATACATCCGTTTGTGAGTGACTTACTGCACTTAGCATAATGTCTTTAAGGTTTATTCATATCATAACATGTGTCATAATTTTCCTCTTTTTAAGACTGAATACTATTTTATTGTATGTAAATATTACATTCTGTGTATCAATTTATCCACTAAGAGGCACTTAACTTACTTCCACTTTTGGCTATTGTTAATAGTGCTGCTATGAGCATAGATGTACAGATAATTGGTTTGAGTCCCTGCTTTCAATTCTTTTGTGTATAAACCCGAATTGGAATTGTTGGATCATAAGATAGCTCTATGTCTGTTTTTTTGAGACATTTCCATACTGTTTTTCGTAGGAGCTGTACTATTTTACCTTGCTATCAGCAATGTACAAGGGTTTCAGTGTCTCCAAATCCATGCCGAACCTTTTGTTAACAATGAACAGCATATATGAGAGTCATTACAAAGAATTATGATGGAGATGGAAAATACCTATCGCCTAGTATTTGTCATACTATATTTTTGTCATTGTTTTAGAGTGTATTATTTCTACTCATATATTTAAAAAGATAACTGTAAAACAAGTTTAGGGAAGTTCTTCAGGAGGCATCCTAGAAGGCTTTGTTATCATAGGAGATGACGGGTCTATGCATGTTACTGCCCCCTTACAGGATTTCAGTGTAAAACACACAAATTGGAAGACAGTGATATTGATTATTCTTACCCTGTGTAAGCCTAGGCTAATGTAGGTGTCTGCACCTTAGTTTTTAACAAAAAAATTTAAAAGTAAAAATAAGCAATTAGAATATGAAAATAGAAAAAATCTTATAGAATAAGCATACTAAAATGTTTTTGTACAGCTACACAGTAAGTTTGTGCTTCAATCCACTGTTATTATGTAGAGTCAAAAAATTAACAAAATTAAAAACATTATAAAGTAAAAAAGTCACAGCAAGCTAAGGCTAATTTGTTATTGAAGAAAGAAAACTATTTTTTAGTAAATTTAGTATAGAACAAGTGTACAGTGCTTATAAAGTCTACAGTGGTATACAGTAAAGTCCTTGGTTTCACATTCACTCACCTTTCACTCACTGATTTACCCAAACCACCTTCCAGTCCTGTAAGTTCCATTCATGGTAAATTTCCTACATAGGTGTACCATTCAAAAAAATATATATTTTTACCATATTTTTAGTGAATCTTTTTATGTTTAGATATTTTAGATGCACAAATAACTACCATTATGTTACAATTGCCTACACTATTTAGTACAGTGACATTCTGTGCAGTTTTATAGTTTAGGAGCGATAGGAATACCATGCAATCTAGGTGCAGAGTAGGTTATACCATCTATGTTTGTATACGTTCACTCTATGGTGGTAAGTGAAATTTCATAATAATGATGCATTTATAAGAATATACCATACTCTTAAGCAAGGCATGACTGTGATTCAAGATTGATACTTAAGAAACAGAAATGAGGTGATCTACTGCTTTTTCCATTGTTAAAGTAACCTGCAGAAGCAGATGAACCCACACCAAAAGTTTGGTTCTAATGTCTGAGAATGATGATGCCACACACAAAACAAAAGGTCATGAAAAGGCTTGTTACTTACATATTTGAGGTCTCTGAGTGTTCCTGGCAAACAAGTTCAGCTTCTTTCTCTCATAGTCAGTAGAAAGGAGAGGCAGAGACTTGGGGAGAAGAGAGTTTATTTCTGCATCCAGGTCACAGGGAGAGAGTTTAGTTCATTACAAACCCACTCAAAGGCTATGCAGACTTATTTAATATTTATGCCTATATTTCATCGCCCTTTGCCCACATTGAGTCAAAGTTACAACAATCAAAAGAAGAACATCTGCTACTTCAATCAAGCTACCTTGGTACAGTAAGACAAAAAATTTTGAATCAAACATGAAATGTAAGAATCCCCCATTTCCAGAACCTTGGCATATAACATTCCCCACTGTCAGTTGTGCCCATAAATTCTATCATGGAGTTGCTGATCTTTCTGTTTGAACATTTGAACAACTTATTCTGTCTGTTTTCATGCATCGTGGACAACTTTGGCCATAAACTCAGGGGCTTTCATCATAAAAGATACACAGCATTTCAACAATATATAAAACAATAATCCACATATTAAAAGTTATTACTAATTTACCTATACCAGAAAATATACTTCTTAAGCCAGAGGGAATCCAGGAAAACAAATTAGAGATCCAGTCCAAAGTTACTTTGAAGACCCCATGTGTAAAGGGATTCTGATGGTCCGGGGTCTGCTGTAACCAAATGGCTTGCTGTCTAATTTTCTTGATGCTGGTTTTCACTTGTGCAGACATGTTAATATAGGAACAAAAAGAATTAATAGTCATACAAACTCTGCCTTGCTCAGCTAGATTGCAATCTAAAGACATTCTATTGTCTAAACCACCTTAGCCAAAGAATTAAAGAAGCTTGCAAATTAAAGACTTTGTGGTTTCATTAGCAATAATTACACATGTTTTAGATAAATTTATTAGCACTTGCTGGTGGGCCACAACTCCCCACAATGGATGGTAATAAGGTATAAGCAAAATAATTAATACCTGTCTCCACCTGGGATTCCTGTCAGAAGATCTCATGGAATACCAACAAACAATTTTAAAGAACTAGTTCAATAAGTTGTTTCAAACACATTATGAATAGACACAAGGACAACCAGCATTTCCAAAAGACATTGACCCAAATCAGTATCTTTCCACAAACAATGAAAGGCCAAGGATTGTTCACACATGAATACATATCCTTCAGGGTCATACTACATCATAATCCCGGAGCTGCTGATCTGAAGTACAGCCTTCAGTATCCAGATAAAGTAGCACCATTCACTTAAGATTCCCCAATTTTTTCAATTTGACTTTTTCCCCCTATTATATGATGTTACTCCAGAGTCAGGTTGGAAAACAAGCTTCAGCATATTGGGTAATAGGGTAATAAAACCCTATCTGGTGAGTCCTTACCAAGGATGACTCTCCAAGTTTCCTAGTTAAGAAATTGGGGAGGGGGGGAGGAATCAAATTTAGTCCTCAGATCTTCCTATTGGCCAAACATCATTCTTTAGAATGCATGAAACAAGAAGAGGTCCCATGGAGCTAGGAAGGCTCATTTCTAGGGCTATCTATTCCATATACTGGGCAAGATCCCACAAAGTGGACAATTCTAGGAGGCATATTCCTAGAATTGTCCACTTTGTGACAATACTTGCCACATCAGTGATGTTGGATTATGAGGGAAGGGTATGGTTTGATCTAATTTTATATCCAGTTGTTTAAGGGCAAGAGAGAGTAAGGCCTACAGTTCAATCTAAAAGAAGCAATCTGGATCAGATTTATATTACAAGCCATTATGACCTGAGACCTTGATTTTTCTTTTTTTCCCTTTTCCTGTATGTGGCATAGCATTCAAACAAGACATATAATGAAAACAAAGTGACAAGTGTAAAGATAAGAGTTATTTTAGAGTTCATGAAGACTAGCCTGGTCAGATGGTTCCAGAGGATGCTTGCCTTAATTGTTAATCTGGAGACTAGATAGACCCCAGGTGCTCTCTTAAATCACAGGCAGGTATCATTGGGATAGTTCGAAGTCTAGGTATGATAAAAAATGTGGTCAGGTGCTCATTTGCAGCATAAGAGTTAGTCAAAACCTCCTGACAAGGTCATATAGTTGATTGTAAACTGCTTCTTGAAAGAGATCAAAGTAAAACAATACTTGTAAATGACAAAGTTCTAAGACAGCCATTATCAAAGACACAACTGATAAAAATTGGTTATTCTGTGACATACAACAATGCAATTATTATTATCATCAATAATGTATACTAAAACATATCAGGATTATAGGAATGTAACATAATTTGGAAGATATCTAATTTAAAGTTAAGCACCCTTTTATATTTGACAATGCTTCCTGCATGATTATAGCCTATTTAATAAGCCAAATATGTCTCTCCTGAACTTCAGGAAACCTAATGTGTAAAGAAAACTTAAGCAGGTCAGAAAGATTGAATCTAGAACCCTAAATTTTAATGTTGTAAAGTTTGTCAAATTGCATGACATCATAACCCAGGATCACAGGTCATTGTAAAATAATCATTCATTTAGCCAAAATGATAATTTAAAGATTTTTAAAGCAAAAACTTTTACTCTTTGACAGAGGATACCTATTTCTTAAACAGTGAGAACTAAGAAAGCTTAAGAACAACTGAATATGTCTTTCTCTTTCATCTCCATATATACTTTTTTCAACTTACTTAAAAGGCAAAGATCTTTGTTAAGTCCCTAAATTACAAGAACACCTTGTTGAAAAAAGAAACCAAATTTTATCTTTTCATGTGTATATTATTAACATCAAAGCAAATTTTAACAAAATCTTATAAACAAATTTATATAATCTTAATCAGTTTAACCATAAGGTAAGATCTTTATAAACTTATTATAACTTTCCATTAGAGAACAGACCAATGCTCCAAGGAAACCCTGCTATTTTGACACAGGGACTCAGACATTAGTCTTGCATTAGTGTGCTTTAAATTTTGGCTCTATGTCTCATAAAGGCAGTTTATTTTGATTTCCACCTCTTCCTGGGCCTGAAGATCAGTCCCTGACTTTTAGGATTTATCAAGAGTTTCTGTTTTTTCCAGTTCCAGGAACCAAAGCCCAGTAAACTTAGGAAAAAGATTAGTTAATAGAACATTTACTAAGGATGTGAAAAACTCAGAACATCCCATTAAAATCGAATCACAGATTACTGTAAAAACAATCGTTTTTTATTTAACCCAAAGCAACAAACTTTAAAAGCAATACCAAAAGTTACATGAATGCAAAAACTCCAATCTTTTCAAAGCTCAGTTTTTCCAAGTAATACAAAATCTAACAAAGGCAACATAGGAATTACTTTGATGAAACATAAAATCCCTGCTTTCTGGGCAAAAAGGAAAAGAAAAATCTTCTTACAAAAAGCTGAAGGAGAGAATTATCATCTCAGGCCTTCTCAAGGGGAGAAAAGCTAAAGCAGTATGACACAATAAAAATTGAACTTTTGAGATACAAGTCTGAAAATTTCTCAAAAAGAAACAGGTTATAGAATTGAAAGTCAAAACCTCTTGTAATTTTATTAAGAGTAAATTAATACCTTAGGAAAATCTTGTTTTAACATAGAGGAACAAAGTTTAGGAAGACTATTATTATAAATAATTCCTTTTTAATTGTAGTCAACTAAATCACATACCTTATCATGACTTACATAGGCCATCCATGAGACACCTGGACTTTTGTTTTTCCCTGTATTTCCCATTTTCTTAAATGACCAGTTATTTTATTTTAGGACAAAAATTTACCATATAAAATCCTTTCTCATATAAAATTATTTTTTTCTTTACAACATTACATTTTAGTGAAAACCCAGGGAAGCAAGAAATCTTGAATTGTCTGCCAGATAGCAGCTTTTGTACAGATGAGAATTGCAACATAATTTTAGAAAAATATTCCCCCATATCACAACCCTTTATTAATTCAAAGTAACCTAGATATTTAATTAGCTTCCAAAATAATTTTAAGATTTCAAATCACATAGAAAGCTCACTTATAAGCATTATTTCATTTGTCTACTCAATTTATTTATTTTAGTAGTTTGCTTAATTATTTATTAAAACTGAGATTTTAGACAGGGATAGCAATCATTTTAAGTCATTTTCTATTTAGCTATTTTCAAAGTCTATGAATATCAAGTGTTTACTTAAGTAAGAACCTTAAATTTAAATACATGCATATTTTGCCAATAACTCAGAATATTCAGCTGTTTCCATTGAATTAACAATCTTAAATCAGTCTTGTTTGTAAAATAAAAAGTCATACACACAAAGATCATTTTGTTTTGACTGAGTTTACAGTCTTTCAAACTTCATGCTAAACCCTGACACCTTAAAATATCCAACAGAGGCAAATATAAAACTTATTTAAGAGTAAACCCAGACAAATGTATGCTGACAATTCCAAAGACACTATCATTTTATCAGTAATTTTAAGGCCATTTTTATTTACCAAAGATTATTAAAGTCACATGAACTTTTACCTGTTTATTCAATTTATGAGTACTCATTTACTTATAAGCCAACTTGGTAGCATGTTACACAAAACATGCAATATGTATGTATATACAAACATATTCAACATACATATACACTTATAAACAAAGACTTAATAAGGCTGTAGACAAAACTTGAGCCAGTTTAATTTTTTAAAACTTCTTTTATTTCTCTTTCTCCTTTTCAGTTTTAAGTGGGTTTTCAATGTTTACAATCTAGTTATCTTCTTTTAACCTTGAAGCAGCGAGTTTTTTTTTTTTTTTTGAAGCAGTGAGTTTTATCTTAATGCTGTAGCTAGTAACCCGCAGACTCAAAGCAGGAAGAAAATTTTTAAAAGAGAGAGAAATAGAGAGAGAGCTTAGAAGACTTTATTTAACCCTATGTTGGTAAGTTAACCATTTGAGTTCTGAATTTTCCTTGCTGTAATTTACTTGTCAGTTTTAAAATGTACACAACAGGCCTTAATATCGAACTAGCTGTAGTTTCAGAAAACCTGGCATGCCTTTGAGCTTTTCTCAAACATAAAATATACTGGGGAGCCCAAAGGGGGCCTTTATTTTTCTACATTCCCCTTTTTTTAAAAGAGGATTTATTTATTTCCCATTTTTCTCTGTCATAGGTGGGTACCCACATACCTTCCAATCAGACAGTATCCATCCCAAGGGACAATCCAATGGGATAAACTTTTTTCCCATATTGAAACCAAAGATAAAGTCAAAATAAACAAATAGAAACAATGTAACCAAAGGCTATCCCCAAAGTGCAAATAAATTACAATTGCCTTCTCCAGCACTTGCAAAAGGCCATTAAAAGCCCAAAGGAGAAAGGTTAAACTCCAAGCATGCAATCTGGTTTCACTTACCCAGCAAGCACATCTGCTCCCAACCTCTGTTCTTTCTCCAGTCTTAAAGAGATGGGCAGCCACAGTTGGCAGGAGAGTCCCAGGGAAACAGAGGAAAGGGGTTCCAGCAGCTGTAAGGTTTTTCCATCGGGCATCCCCACTGAGGCCTGCCAGCTGCAAGCAGCGTTGTCCCACTGAGTCACCAAATTTTTTCCTGGTAGTTTTCTCTCATAGTCAATAGAAATGAGCAGAAGAGTATGGGGGAGAAGAGAGTTTATTTCTGCATCCAGGACACAGGGAGAGGGTTAGTACATTACCACTCCTGCTCAAAGGCAGTGAAAACTTACTTAGTATTTATATCTACATTCCATTGCTCTTCACCCACCACTGAGTCAAGTTACAACAAACAAAAGAAGAACATCTGTTACTTCAAACAAGCTCCCTTAGTAGACAAAAAAACTTCAAATCAAATATGTGAAATGTAAGAGCACCCATTTCCAGAACCTTTGTCTATAACATGGGGAGAGCAGGAAAAGCCTTTCAAGCGGTCTGAAATGTCCTCAAAGCAAGAAAAGAAGAATGACCTGGATTTTTATTCTGCCTAGAGGTTGGGGCTAAGATGAAAGTTCCCATGAGGGCAGGAATAAGGGAGAGGTAGGGGTTAAAAGTCGTTAGTAGTCAAACATCAAAAACAGGAGTCAGACTCCCTATTATGCATTTCTACTGTTGCGGAACATTTGAATTGCTTCTAGATTTGTGCTTTCAAGAATAATACAGCTATGAATATTCTTGTACATGTCTTTTGCTGAAACACATATGTATTTATACTGGGTATATGCCAAGAAATGAAATAGCTGGGTGTTAAGGTATGCTTTTGTTCTGTCTTAGAAGATACTGCCAAACAACTGCCAAAAGAAGTTGCATCAAGTTACACTTATACTCACAGTTGGATCCTGGCTGTTCTACTTCCTCATTAGTTCTTGATATCTTTGGTTTTTAAATTTTAGTTATACCAACACTGTCATTTATAGTAATCAAGAAAATAATGTGTATTAATATCTAGTAGGATGCTTATATATTTATTGAAAGGACAGACCCAGAGTGGGAAACCATTTTTCATTTTGTTCTTAAATGCTGACAACAATGATGAGAAAGTAGAAGCTATACTTTTGGAGAAATGCACACTTTAGGTATAATTAACTTTAACGACTTTATCTTTTCAGAAACAGACTTCCAGGTATCAGAGGTATCTCATAGTGGCAATCAAACTTGCCTAGAGTAAAGGGAATTTACAAGGCCTAAAGACATCATGCATTGGGCAAGAACTGTAAAAGTCATGAAACTTGTAATTACAAAAGTTACAACCCCTCAGAGGGAGAGCAGGTGGGGATTCGATCTTTCAGTAAATTGGACACTATCTACAGGGAAGCCAAGGATCCCCCGAAGCTACCTGCTGGGAATGCCTAGGAGATAAGAGAGGTATTCCCTCCACTAGCGCTAAGGAATGTCATTTGGGAAGGTGCAGGAGAATTAGAATCCTTGTCATGCCCTTCTCTAGGGGCTATGATAAGGTGGGCGGACATTAATGGCTCTCTGTGTCATAGGATCTCCAAGACATCCACAGGGGGTCGACAAGGAAGTCCCAGCAGTCATGGCAGTCACGTGCAACATCTCCAAGAGAAGGATTTAAGCCAAGACTCTGGGGGGCTACCACGCCACACTCACCTAGAGTTTAGGCCCACTCCCTGTCTGTGGGGGATGAACTTTTCTTAAATAAATCTTTTCTTCTCTATCCTTTGTGTGTTGCAATTCTTTGCAATTTACTTGGATCTCTGGGTTCCTGGCGTGCACCTCCAGCTTGCCAGCCCCACAGTGCTGCATGCCTCCCTGCCCTGCGCCTCTCCACCCTCACCCGGTGTGTCCGTACCCTAACATTTTTGGAGGTTCTACCGAGATTTCTGTCTCTCTTTCCTAACTGGTGACCCACTGTGGCCTGACTGGGTGAGGGACTAAGGTTAACTCTTTACTTCCTTCTAGTCAAGATTTCTGAGTTTCCCCATGGACTGGGCTGGATCTCGGAGGACAACTGATGGTCTCTGCCTAGGGCTACTCCCCAGGGAGGCAAGAAGGTCCCCGAAGGAAAGTTCAGACCGCAAGCACCCGTACGGGTGGGAGATGAAGTGCTTGGTTTTCTTTACTCCTTTCCTCTCTGGCTGGCGAAGTAACCCCACGAAGGACCTTGAAACTCCAACAGCTGCATGGTATGCCTTTCTGCACCTTTGGTAAGTCATCCCCCTTTTTTTCATCCACACACATATTTGAATGGTGTTCTTGGACTGCCCTTTGTTCGGATGACTTTCTGGGTCTCTCGGGTTTCCGGTTCTGTCTTGGAAGACTCCTAGCAAGGGTCGGGGACCTAGTTGCTCAAAGTCCTGGTACCAGGCCTTCCAAGACATGGTGGAGCATGCATCTGGCAAGCTCCAGTGAGCACAGGGATGGGAGGACGCTCTCTCCCTGCTGACTCATATCCTCTGCGCTGATTCCTTTGAACCTGTTGGGTACGCCCGGCAGGGAATATGGATAGGATAAGGCCCAGAAAACATCCATGATACCAACAGCCCATTCCAATAGTACCCATTTCCTTTTGCGCGCTCTTGGCCATCTGTTTGGATGACTTTATGGGTCTTTTATAAGGTCCAGAAACAACCATGATACCAAGAGCCCATTCACAGGAACCATGGGAAACTCAATATTTTACTGCAACACTGCTTGGCCACAATATATGCTGGGGGATGTTGAAACCTGGCTAGAAGGTGGCTCCCTAGCCCCTAACACCCTTTCGCAGCTTGTTTGTACTTAAAGAAAAATGACAAATACCTTGAAATCCCATATATTCAAGCCTTTTATGAGTTAGCTCACCACCCATTTGTCTGTTCCTCTTCCTGTTGTATTTCAGCTCCCCAGACCCCATTGCCCATAGGCTCACCAGTATTACAACTCCAATTCCTGCTTTCCAACTATCAACTCAAATGCTGACCCAGCTGGTTTAACTACTCCTGTTTCTTGTAATCTGCTCTGTCAGTTTCTCTTCCTTCTCGCCCTCCACTTTTATCTGCGAAGGAAGGGCTGGTGTCTACGGCTGTGGCACCTAACCCTGGCCTTCAGTCTTCCTCTTTTACCTTCAGAGAAGGGGCAGGTGCCAAAGGCCACGGCAGCTGACCCCAGCCTCCAGTCTTTCTCTTTTGTCTTTGGAGGAGGGGCTGGTGCCAAAGGCCATGGCACCTAATCCCAGCCTCCAGACTTCTCCCCTCCCCCACTCCCACTGCTTAATAACCTCCTAGTGGCAACCTTACTAGCTGCAACAAATCACCACCCCCACGTGTACTTGGAAAGCCCATTCAAGTTTCCACATGGCTTAATAGGTCTTTTCTCAAGGGGGTGACTGGGACAAAAGAATATTAAAATTCTTCTTTGTTGTTTTCTTATAACAAATTTCTCTCAAGTTGTATCTAAACTGGGACTATATCAACCTTCTTCCCAGATGAAAGTAAAGGGATCATATAAATTAATCCTGTTAACTAACCACAGAAAAGGTGTTATTAAGCAGGTTAACTATGACAAAATAAAAGAGGTTTTTCAAAGACCAGATGAAAATCCAGCAATGTTTCTAAGTCGCCTGAGACATTGCAGCAGTTTACTAATATTGATTTAAACTCTCTGGAGGGACATGTTCCTTTGGCTATGTATTTCGTCTCCCAGTCAGCACTGGATATTAGGTGCAAACTCCAAAAATTAGAAAAGGGCCCCCAAACCCCTCAATTAGAACTATTGGACATGACCTTTAAAGTCTTTAACAACTGGGAGGAGGAAAGAATTCAGGACTGCAAACATAAGCGGGAAGCGTTTCAGCTTTTATCTACTGCTTTAGCAGAGAGAGCCACCACTGATAATCTTCCACCCCAGACGGTCAATCGCAAAAGGGGTACACAGCCCCCTTCCTAGGTTTGTTTCCGATGCTGTCAAAATGGGCATATGGCCAAAGACTGTCAAGTCCTCCACCAGCAAAACCCTGTCCCAAATGCAAACAGCATGGACATTGGGCTTACGATTGCCTTGTTCGCCTAGCCGGAGGAAAGCACATGGCCCAGAGGCTTGCTGCAAATGAGAGACACCAGGCACCTTGCACGACCTCAGAAGGGGATTTCTTGGGCTTGCTCCAGTCGGATTGACTTGCCCCTGGCTTGGTAGCCCCAATGTTTTCGGAACAAACTATTAAACCAACCGAGCCTAGGGTGGAAATATCAGTAGCTGGCAGGATTATATCATTTGTTATTGATACAGGGGCTACATGCTCAGCTCTACTTGAATTTCCCGGTTCACTCCTTCCTTCACCCCTTTTGGTTGTGGGGGTGCAGGGCATTATATCCAGGCCCCTCACTACACCATTACTTCCATCTGGGAGATAAAATCCTTCAACACTCCTTCCTTGTTATGCCAATGTGTCCAGCTCCATTATTGGGAAGGGACACTATAACCAAAATTGGAACTTATATTATTCTTTAACCTGAGCCATCACCACTGTGCTTTTTGGGTGCCTTTTGTCTAGCTTTGGATTCCCCTGATAGTTCTATGTTAGATCCTATCCAAGCCCTTCCACTGCATATAAACTTACTGCTTTGGTTAGAGCACTGAGGTTAGGAAAAGTGTAAAGAAGGTTGTTGGTATGAGGTATGTTTCTGGTAAGAAATGAAAGGAATTATATAAACACTCGAGGCTACAAAAAGGTTCTATAAATTTACCATTAATATAATGAACACTAATGCTAGGCCAAAATGCTACTCAAAGACCAGAACATGAGCTTCTTAATTTACAATCTCCAAAAGAATTTTTTCCTTTAAACAACAGAGGTGGGAAGGAAGAGACAAAATTCAACTAGCCCTTCCCCACTGTCTTTACTACAAAAGAGCGAGGTGTTTTTTCTTTTCAAAATTTTCGGACTATCACTTTGGTTAAATAAGTTACTTTTACAATGACTACTGTAATCTTGTGTTATAACATTATGCTTTTAAAAATTTTAATACTTAAACTCTTAAAGTTCTCGATCAGTCTCTCCAGGGTGGGATAAGAAGCAAGCTCCAAGAACCACACCTATCCCACACCCTCCTCCTGAATTTCCTACAGACCAGGTACAAGGATTACTATCTAACATAGAATGAATGGCAAAATAACCTGGGCTTCACCCTCTAGCATATCAATCATTGTGAAAGTATATCAGATCTATTATTAAAAAAAAGGAAACTGTTTTCTCTTGCCAATGTTTACCTGTTTTGAATTCTCAATTTAAGCTACAACCTAACTACATGTCTCTAATGTTTTCAATTTTTCTTTCTTCAGACTTTGTTGAAGTGAGTGTATTTCTTTGTTAAAGTACAACTACAGATAATTTACAAAGGACTATTTCAACTTATGTTAATGAATACATATAATTTACCAGACTATCACTTTTCCAACATTGTTTTTTGGGACAATAGCCTTTTTCATCATCATTTGCTTAATAATTTTAGCCTATGATCTTGCTTGATGTTTCATTAGATCCAAATAATATTCAGTTAAGGTTCTGCTGTTTCCTATTCATGTCCTTGGAAATAAATAGGTAGAAATATCACTATGGCCCCATCTCAGCAGAAAGTAGATACAGAAGAATGAACTTCGCCCCATTTTCCCAGGATCATAAGAATATTTCCAAGAGCAGGAGTGGGGAATGAAAGGACGGACTGAGAGTGGGAAGCCATTTTTCATCTTGCTCTTAAACCCTGACACAATGATGAGAAAGTAGAAGCTATACTTTTGGAGAAATGCACACTTTAGGTATAATTAACTTTAACGACTTTGTCTTTTCAGAAACAGACTTCCAGGTATCAGAGGTATCTCATAGTGGCAATCAAGCTTGCCTAGAGTAAAGGGAATTTACAAGGTCTAAAACATCATGCATTAGGCAAGGACTGTAAAAGTCATGAAACTTGTAATTACAAAAGTTACAACCCCTGAAAGGGAGAGCAGGTGGGGATTTGATCTTCCAGTAAATTGGACACTATCTATAGGGAAGCCAAGGATCCCCCAAAGCTACCTACTGGGAATGCCTAGGATATAAGGGGAGGTATACCCTCCACTAGCTCTAAGGAATGTCCTTTGGGAAGGTGCAGGAGAATTAGAATCCTTGTCATGCCCTTCTCTAGGGGCTATGATAATATGGGCAGACATTAATGACTCTCTGTGTCACAGGATCTCCAAGACATCCACAGGTGGTCGACAAGGAAGTCCCAGCAGTCATGGCAGTCACATGCAACATCTCCAAGAGAAGGATTTAAGCCAGGACTCTGGGGGGCTACCACGCCACACCCACCTAGAGTGTAAGCCCACTCCCTGTCTGTGGGGGGTGAACTTTTCTTAAATAAACCTTTTCTTCTCTCGCCTCTGTGTGTCGCAATTCTTTGCAATTTACTCAGATCTCTGGGTTCCTGGTGTGCACCTCTGGCTTGCCATCCCCTGCAGTGCTGCACACCTCCCTGCCCTGTGCCTCTCCACCCTCACCTGGTTCGTCCATACCCTAACATTTATAACACTAAAATATTTGTCATCATCATCATCATCATATTAAAGGCACATTTTGAAAAGATCTTGTATTGCAAAAATAAGGCACTAAGACTTGTTATAAATAGGAAATTAACAAATATTCACTAGTGACATTGACTAAATTCTGTGCTGCTCATAGTTTTCTTGTCAAACTTCTTTGACTATGGACATTTATAATTAGGTTCTAATAGGTACATTATTTTGAATTTTCTTCCTTGAGGCTATTTGTATGCAAATATTGGTATCTCTAATTTTAGCTACTCTTCTATTTTGAACCCAAACTCGATCCATCTGGCTATTCAAAGACAGCCTAAATACATTCATCTGCCAAAGGACAAATTTGCCTATAAACTCTTGTGCTTCTGCTGCTTCAGTTTGCTCTGGGTGCCTCAGGATGCTGGCTTACAGTGAAGAACTTCTTGAACATCAGCTTGTTTGGTTGATTCAAGTTAAGCAAATCTTTTCTTTTTAATTTATTTTTATTTTTATTTTTTTGAGTTGGAGTGTCACTCGGTTGCCCAGACTGGAGTGCAGTGGCCACTCCTGGCCACCGCAGCCTTGACCTGCTGGGCTTCGGCGATCCTTCCGCCTCCAGCCTTCTGAGTAGCCGGAATTACAGGCGCGTGCTACCACACCCGGCTAATTTTTTGATTTATTGTAGAGATGAGGTCTCACCTGCCCAGGCGGGTCTCGAACCCGTGGGCTCAGGCAATCCACTCACCTCAGCCTCCCAAAGGCACGGGATTACAGGCTGAGCCACCAAGCCCAGCTCTTTTCTTTTTTAAACCAACATTTAATCTATTTTTCTATGAGCTGCCTATCTATCTGTTCTTGACAAAGAAGATATACTGCAAGGGACAATATCTGAATAGAGCAAAATCAGTTGTACGCTACAATCCACAAGCAGACTTGTTAAACAAGCAATTTCAAAAATGTAACATTTAACTACTGTTCATGTTCTGAAACAGAAAATTCCTTGACACCAGAGCAAAAAAAAAAAAAAAAAAAAGGCTTCCAGAAAAGGCCCCCAAACCCTTTTTCAAGATGCTAAACATCTGGCTGGTATACAGAAGTTGAGCTTCACTTTTTGACCATCTTCTTGCGATCTCCCTTCCCTTGCCTATACAGGTACCAGAACTGTGTAATCATCCATCACCCATCACCATGTCGCTAATGGAAGACCTAACTGCTCATTGTTTTTATTGGAGTGTTTTAAAAGTTCCTCTAAAGACTCAAGCTCCAAATTTTTGAGTACTTCCTAGGCTTGTCATCCATTGGAAGTGTTGTTATATCTTAAGTGTTTTTTGTACATGGAGAGCAGATTCTTAAATATTTTGTCTTCATTATTTTATGCTTACTAAACTCTTT
This sequence comes from Carlito syrichta, assembly GCF_000164805.1. Classification (NCBI taxonomy): domain Eukaryota; kingdom Metazoa; phylum Chordata; class Mammalia; order Primates; family Tarsiidae; genus Carlito; species Carlito syrichta. The sequence goes on along the minus strand of NW_007256178.1, from coordinate 236,906 downwards.
GGAGACTTCTACTAAGTATAAAATATCATAATACCCTTATGTAAATGTTGGCAGCAGCTGAAGGCCTGTTCCTTATTTAGCAAGACAAAAGGAAAGTGAATGAATGGTATCTGAGCCATTCTTTTTCAAGAATGGAATAGAAAATAAGGCCAATGGTTTTGAAGGAAAGGCATGGTACTACTTACTGACCAGGACCGTCTTAACATTCCTTTCAGCTTGGCTCAACCTTAGACAGTTTTCTTCCAGACTACAGGCCCCTGAACTCCCTTTCTTAGAACATTTACTTTAGAAAACCAACAATTTTAAATTATTTCTTTGCCCCTTTGAAATGTAAGTCTTTTTTCAGCCTCTACCTAGTCTCATAACCCAGGAACCCACTCTCAAAAAGCAGGGATCTTTGAAATGTAAGCATAAACAGTGATAGTAAGTCTATTTGCCAGCCTCCCTGGGAAGGTAGAAGCCTAACTTAGATGTGTGCTAATTAGCAAACATAAATGACCTAATCATAGCAAAAAACACTTGCAAACTCAAGAATAACTCAATGTGTTCCACAGTGTGCTCCACATTGATTAACCTTCCCCCTAAAATTCTCCAGTTTTCTTCTACTAGTTTACCTCAGTTTTAAAAACTCTCCCACATTTTGTTTGAAGGGAATTGAGCTCAGCCTCTATCTGCTATTATAATCACTGAGTAAAGTCAGTTTCATAGTTCAAATTTTATGCTTCTACACTCCAATCCCAGCTTTGAGCACCTAACACGCTTAAAACAACAGTGATGATTGTTAATTCACACTCCAGAATGTTAGCTTATACCTGCTGGGGGTTTGGATGTCTAGTGTGCCATCCGGTGCACATGAAAGATGCAAAGAATTGCCCAGAAGTTAGATTAGAAAATATAATTTATTTAGAAGGTCAAATTGAGAGAGAGAGGAAGAGGAGATTCACTTTTCCCTGCAAGGGAAAAGAAGGGCCCAAAGTCAGGAAACATGTCCTGGTCATAGCTCAAAGAGCACTTGGCCATATCATAGTTTAACAAGGCAATTGTGGTTGAGTCCTTTTAATCCTTCCCTTTGATGGGGAAAGGTCATTAAGGTGATTGGGTGGTGGTCTGCCCCATGTCATCATGAAGGGGCAGCTAAGCACCAGTACTGACGTCAAATGATGGACAGCAGGCAGATGGGTGGATTAGTCACATGATTGCTGCCATAGTCAAGGGGTCTTTCTCTGAGAAACTGGTTCTGTCCTTGGCTAGCAACTAGAGGGTAAGTTAACTCCTAGAAAAACATGAGCTTTAGGCAATGTTAAAATGGGTCCTCACTGGGTATATTAAATTCGTGTTATGTCCTTTCAATAATGACACTGGAATTCTATAGAAATAAGTCTTATATCCTACCCTCAAGGAATTTACACTCTGAAATGTCAAATGCTACAAGAGTACACTCCATATAAGTTGACATGAGATACAATCACTTACCTTTGAAATAACAAGAAGGCTTCAGAGAAAACACAGTAGTTAGGCCTGATCTGAATGAATGGTATGGTAAGGAATCCTTCAGAAAAATCCCAAATTAATCATAAAACCTGTTGGCAATATTATATTGTAGAAGTAGGTAAAGATAACCCTGGTAAGAAAAAAATAGAGGCTCTTTATCCTGAGATTGCTATAGTTAAGAAGTTAGTCACACTCACTTGGATTTGGCAGAGACTCAAAGGCAAATTGAAGAGTTGGAAAGTTTTGTAGTTTACAGAAAGAAAAGCTTCAGTTCAGGTATGTTCTGATTGAAGGTTGTTGGCAGAGAAAAGTTAGAGGTGGTTTAATTAGAAGGGGACATATTATTTCGCTCTCTCTGGATGGCCCTGAGTTGGAAGTAGGTAAAAAAAAAAAATAGGGAAGCCAGCAGTGACTAGCTAAGTCTAACAATTCTGGACTGATTGTTGTGCTTTGGCTTTCCACACAGGTTGCTACAAAAGTTGAGGGTCAGAGTTCTATTGTCATAGATGGTCTGGCCATTGTCTTTTTTCTTTCTTTTTGTAACTTGTTCTTTATTCTTAGCAAAGTAGCAAAGTCAGAGACCCTTATCCGTCCTGATATTTCACATATAACACAGCAGATCATTACATTTGAATTCACCAATGACCCTTAATTACTGCCCCAGGCAAAGTGATACAGTGATTATCTCACTCCCTCACCATGTCTCTGTAGGAGCAATGCATGCCATAAGGGAGATTATTCCTATGCCCTATCACTGATAAATGACTGGGTAATGACACGTTAAAGGCCCCCAAATGGTCTGGAAAACAAAATAATTTCCCTTGTAGGTAAGAGCTGGCAAAGGAAAATAACTCAGTGGTTTTAAGTGTTGATGCTAAAAAGGGAATAAAAGACATTATGAAATCCTTTCTTTTAAAGCCCTTGTCTGTTAATTTCCTGAAGACTATATGCTTTTATGATTTAAAAAAAATTATAGTATGCTTTGGAGCAGGGTCCACACTAAAATAAATGCTGGTTTTATTAAATGGGGAGGTTTGAAGTAGAGAGAAAGTAGCGAGGAGGTAGGCTGTGGAAATGTTCAAAATAATCATCCAGTTTGAAGCACACTGTGCTAGAAGTGTTATAGTGATAGCACTATAGTGATAGTAAAAGATAAAAACCTGAAGCTAGAAATAAATCATGCTGTGCATTACCCTTGATGTCTGAATTTTATTAAATAAGTGACAAATAATCTTCAATGCCATACATATCTTCTTGTGGCAATGTGTAATTACAGAATAGTCCCAGTAAAAGGAAAGGGACATGCAGGATCTTGCAAGCCACAACTATACTGGATAGATCTGGGTAAAATAACTCAAAGAGAGATATATTTCTATCAAGACAGCATCAGTGCAATGTCAAATTCCTAAAACCAAAGGTGTAGAAAATGCTGGCCAGGAGCAGTATTCAGGGGTTCATATGTAGAAGGCAGAGTATGTTGTGAGGAAAAATAGAAGGTGGAGTTTTCAATATTACGAAAACACTGGGACACAAGGAGTAAAAGAGGCAGACCATGACTCATGAGCAGGATCCATGTCTAGGAGATCATGACAAAGGAACACCAAGTCAGTGAAACAACAGCAGCAAATATGAATTGCAATAAAATGTAGCTAAACATCAGAAGCATTTTAGTTCATAAAATGTGTGATGCTGATGTTAACCTATCCTGCCACATATAGAAAAAATGTATTAAATATTTCACACAAAAACACACATGCTGTTATGTGTTAAGTTTTTCCCTGACACTGGAGTATATGGATTCCTCTGTAACAACTTGCAAACTTCAGGGACTTGAGAGTGGGAGTGGATGAGACATAAAAACATGACAGAGCAGCACAAGGACAAAGTACCTCCAACTTTTGTAAGAAGTTTCTCTGGAGAATTGGCTTTTTGTTAGTGAGAAGCAAAATGTGCTTATTGTGTTTACTTTGTTTTCAACTTGAATGTTGAGTGGCTCTTACTTCTACTCTATTGAAACATGATGACTGTTTAGATACAATCCCTCTATTGTAGGTTTCAGGTAACAACCAAGAAAGGTGAGTTATTGCCAAAAGATTGGTCACTATATCATACACTATTTTGACTATTCCAGAATCATTTGTATATTTTTCTTAATATACTTTAGGAAAAAAATGATAATAAGCTTGGTTTATGAGTTGAAAGGCACAGTGGCTCAGCCTGTAATCCTAGCATTTTGGGAGGTTGAAGTGAGAGGATTGCCTGAGTCCGGGGGTTCAAGACTAGCCCAGGCAATTTGGTGAGACCTCATCACTACAGTAAAAATAGAATTAAAAAAATTGGCCAGGCATGGTAGCATGTACCTGTAGTTCCAGCTACTTGGAAGGCTGAGGTAAAAGGATCCCCTAAGCCCAGCAGATCGAGGCTGCAGTGGCTGTGAGTATGCCACTGCATTCCAGCCTGGGCAACAGAGTGAGACCCCAACACTCCAACTCAAAAAAAAAAAAACCCAAATTATACACACACACACACACATATCTATGTGTATCTATAGATATGTGTGTGTGTGTGTGTGTGTGTGTGTGTGTATTTCTCCCTGGGGGAAGGAAAAATGCAGTGTCATGACGACAGGGGCAACTTGGGTAAAACCCAAAACACGTAGGAATAAAGGACAGAGCCCTCCTTTTTTGGAGGCCACAAGAGTCCTGGAAAAAATGAATCCACAGATAATAAAAGAAGAACAGGAGAACATCACATAAAAATAAAAATACCAAAAAAATGGAAAAATTTGAAACATATTAGAGGTCTTCTTTCAGAATAACTTGAGGGCACTATATGTTTTTTAAATGGAAGAGATCTTTCACAGAAAAGTTGACTTTGTGATTATAAGATATTTGATGATGTAGATAATGTGTTATTGATATTTGCTTTTCTATGTGTCCAATATTGTCTTTTATATAATAATTGTTCAATAAGTTTTTGAAAGAACATTTTTATGAAAATAACATAATAAACTTGCTTAGCCTTATGAGAAATAGCTTGTGCTAAAAGTGTGAGTCAGTAAATTAATCTACTGTCCTTGTAGCAATCTGAAAGCATATTATGCCATTTTATTGCATATTTTTCCCACTAAATTGTATTAATGGAGATTCATTTTCAAAATAACAATAGCCTCTATGTAATGAGCACTAAAATATGCCAAGTATGTATGGCAATAAATTCTCAATATACACTATTTACTTTTCACAGGAATTCTATAAAATATGTACTGTTTTTTAACAAGTTTAAAAATGATAGAACTAAGGATAAGAGCTATGTATTAACTTGCTGAGTAGCAATAATTGATATTCAAACATTCATGAGGACTTTTTCTTTCTTTTTTGAGTTGGAGTCTTACTCTGTCACCCAGACTGGAGTGCAGTGGCCACTCCCGGCCACCGCAGCCTTGACCTGCTGGGCTCCGGCAATCCTTCTGCCTAGCTGGAACTACAGGCGTGCGCTACCACACCCTGCTAATGTTTTGGTTTATTGTAGAGATGAGGTCTCACCAAGTTGTCAGGAGGGTCTCAAACCCGCAGGCTCAGGCATTCCACTCACCTCAGCCTCCCAAGGCACAGGATTACAGGCTGAGCCACCGAGCCCGGCTTCTCTTTTTTTTTTTTTAAAGTAGGATTTATTGAGAGGACAGAAAAGCTCCCACAGTGGGAGGTGACCCAAGGGGGTTCCCTAGGACTTTGATTCTTAACCAAAATTTTAAACATGTTTAGGACACATTTTCCTACTATTCACATAGCTAGTCCCAGATAAATATAGTAAAAAAGTAGTAGAAATAAACTTAGATTTTGACATACCATGCAGAATATTACAATTAAAAAAGACCTGGAAAAAGAATTAAGAGTAATAAGAATGAGACTTCCAACATAAACGACCAAAAATCTGGATAAAATATATTAAACAACTATTTTCAGACCTTGATCAATAGTCAGTGGAGAATCATGGTCCATGAGATAAAACAAACAAATTGGATTATTTGATTACTTTAGTTTATTCCCAAGAGTCAGTTTCTAAGCCATAGTGTAGAAAAAGTGAAACCCAATGGAGTCTAGTGATCTTACTGAGTTGATATGATAGAGATCAATGTACATGGAGACTGGACAACTGGAATTTGGGGGAAAAACACTGAAGAGAACTATACAAAGACAAAGCTACCAAAATCTGGGAAAAGAACTACTGGAAATAGTAATGAAAATGTTCCTGGAATTCATACAAGGATAAGACTAGTTTGTGTTTACACCAGATGAAGGGAAAAGACCTCAAAATCAAAAGACTTTCAATGGAGACCATAGAAGGTTATCATCATTTTAGTGAGATTTAAATAATCTTAGGAAAAAGGTTATACTGGACTTTTCTTAACAAAGCTTAATACCAAATCCTAAAAGGATTATACTCATGATAACTAACTTAACTGTCCCAGAAGAAAGTCAAAAGTTCTTTAAAGAATTATTAAATAACAAAGTAAAATTCACAATTCCATTTGTCTAGTCAAAACTTGTCAAGGATACAAATAAGCAAAAATTATGCATCAATCAATCAATAAACAAGCCCCAAAGTGAGTGAGAGGATAGAATTCGAAGGCAAAGGCTTTAAAACAACAATTATAAATGATCCACATGTTGAAGAATGTAGACTAAATAACAAACCTGATGAAGACAGAGAAATAGAAGATATTTTTAAAAATACAAAAATAAAATGTCTAGAGATAAATATATTGAAATATGTGATGTATCTTTTATCATTTATTTATCTCAATAGTAGAGACAAAAATACAATTTCCCTAAAATAAAAAGACTGACTATGAAAAACCCATATTAAATATAAAGACAAAAATAGGTTATAAGTAAAAAGATATGAAACCTATTCAAATCAAAAGAACAAGGAGTCCTATTAGTTTTTAGAACAAGGAATACTATCATAGATAAGAGGAATACAGTTGATCTTTGATCATGGGTTTGAATGGCATATATCCACTTGCATGCAAATTGTATTCTGCCTCTGCCAACAGAAAGAATAACTCCTTTTCTTCCTTCTCCTTAGCCTACTCAGCATGAAGATTATGAGAATAAAGACCTTTATGATGATGTATTTCCACTTCGTGAATATTAAATATATTTTCCCTTCCTTATGATTTTCTTTCTTTTTTTAATTAGCAATAAAAGCACTGGATGCCTTTACATTTATTTTACATACTTGAAAGATAGTTTATATTTGCAAATTGTATTAACTGAAAATTAAAAATAAGCAAATTGCTACATCTTTAAAAAGTACTACTGATATACATATCTTATACTGTAAAGTTGACTGTTTTTTGTATCAGTCACTATGAAGAAATTAACTTTTATTTCAATTTTACTGAAATACATAAATTCTTTTTTTTTAAGTTTTAATTTTTTTAATTTTAAAATTGTGGTGTACAATTCAGGGATAGGAATACAAATATTCATCGTGCAGGTACCCTTGTTGATGAGGTTTGCCTTCCCTTCCAAAGGCAGATTTTAACTACTGTCAATTCCACCTCTCCGCCACCTGCCCCCTCCCCGCCCTGTTTCCTGCTACTTATAGTATTACAGTATTTGTGCCAGGACCAATTATGAGTGAGAACATGTAATACTCAGTTCTTTGTTTCTATGAAAGATCACTCAGTATTATAGAGTCTAATTCCATCTAGGTTGCTGCGAAGTTCATGATTTTGCTCTTCTTTATAGCTGCGTAATATTGCATTATGTATATGCACCACAGTTTTTAAATCCAGTCCTCTTTTGATGGGCAGCATGGTTGGTTCCATGTTCTTGCTATTGTGAACAATGCTGCAATAAACATATGTGTACAGATATCCTTTTTATAACGTGTTTTGAGTTCTTCTGCATGTATTTCCAGTAGGGGAATTGTGGGGTCATATAGAAGGTCAATTTTTAGAACTTTTAGGAATCACCACACTGATTTCCACAAAGGCTGTACTAGTTTTACTAGTTTACAATCCTATCAACAGTGTAGAAGTGTTCCCTTTTCACCACATCCTCTCCAGTATCTGTTATTTTTTGAGTTATTGATGATGGCCATTCTGATTGGAGTTAGGTGGTATCTCAGTGTAGTTTTAACTTGCATCTCCTTGATGACTAGTGAGGCTGAACATTTTTTCATGTATCTGTTGACTTCTCATATGTCTTCTTTTGAGAACCGTCTATTCATATCTTTTGCCCACATTGTAATGGGGCTGTTTTGGTTTTGTTTTGTTTCCAGCATATTTGAGTTCCTTGTAGATCCTAGATGTTAGGCCTTTGTCAGACATGGAGTTGGCAAATACTTTTTCCCAGTCTATGGGCTGTCTGCCTGCTCTCTTGATAGTTTATTTGGCTTTGAAGAAGCTTGTCATTGTGATAAGGTCCCACTTGTCTATCTTATCTCTTATGGCCTGGGCACTTTGGGTTTTGATGAGGAATTGGTTGCCAGTTCTAACTTCCATAAGGGTGTCTCCTGCATTTTCTAAGGTTCTTATAGTTTGAGGTTTTACATTTAGGTCTCTGATCCATTTAGAGTTAACTTTTGTGTATAATGATAGGTAGGAGTCCTATTTCAATCTTCTGCATGTGGTCAGTCAGTTTTCCCAGTACCATTTACTGAATAGATTCTTCTCTCCCCAGTGGTTGGTGTTGGAGACTTTCTCAAAGATGAGTTGGTTGAGAAATGGAGGTTTTGCTTCTGGAATCTCAGTTCTATTCCATTGATCTATATGCCTGTTCTTGTTTTGATTATTGTAGCTTTATAATAAAATTTAAAGTCTGGGAGTGTGATCCCTCCTGTTTTGTTGTTATTGTTGTTGTTTTTGCTGAGCATTGTTTAGGCTATTCATAGTTGTTTATGTTTCCATATGAATTCCTGTATTGTTGTTTCTAGGTCTGAGAAGAATGTTGCTGGTAATTTGATGGGTATTGTGCTAAATCTGTAGATTGCCTTAGATAGAATGGACATCTTAACAATGTTGATTCTTCCAATTCATAAGCATGGAATATTTTTCCACTTGTTTGTGTCATCTTTGATTTTTTTGAGCAGTGTTTTGTAGTTTTCATTGTAAAGGTCTTTCATGTCTCTGGTTAGGAAAATGCCAAGGTATTTCTTTTTTTGTGTGTGGCTATTGTGAATGAAATTGTACTTTTTATTTGGATTTCTGTTTGTTTATTATTGATGTATAGAAATGTGATTGTCTTTTGCACAGTTATTTTATACCCTGAGACTTTGCCAAAGTCCTTTATCAGTGCAAGAAGGTTTTTTGACAGATTCTCTTGGGTTTTCAAGGTATACAATAATGTCATCTGCAAAGACAGATAACTTGAATTCCTCTTTTCCTATTTGGACACGCCTGATTGCCTTCTCTTCTCTGATTGCTCCTGCTAGGGCTTCCAGAACTACATTGAACAGGAGGGGTGAGAGTGGGCATTCTTGTCTTGTTCCAGTTTTCTGGGGAAATGGTTCCAATTTCTGTCTGTTTAGCAGTATGCTGGCTGTGAGTTTCTTGTAGATGGTTCTTATTATTTTGAGGTATGTGCCATCTATGTCTAGATGTTCGAGGGTTTTTATCAGGAACCAGTGCTGGATTTTATCAAAAGTTTAGTCTGCATCTAATGATATAATCATGTGGTTTTTGTTTTTATGTCTGTTGATGTTTTTAATTACATTTATCATCTTACAAATGTTGAACCAGTCTTGCATCCTGGGATGAAGCCTACCTGATTGTGGTGGATGATTTTTGAAATGTGTTGTTGAATCCGCTTTGCTAGAATCCTGTTGAGAATTTTAGTATCTAAGGATATTGGCCTGTAGTTCTCTTTCTTTTTTAAGTCTTTACCTGTCTTGGGTATCTATGTGATGTTACCTTCATAAAATGATTTGGGGACAGTTCCGTCTTTCTCAATCACCTGGAATGCTTTCAATAGGATTGGTATCAGTTCCTCCTTGTATGTTTTGTAGAATTCTGCTGGAAAGCCATCTGGTCCAGGGCTTTTTTTTTTTTTTTTTTTTGTAGGTAGTTTTCTTACGGCATAGTCAATTTCCTGGATTGTTATTGGTGTGTTTAGGGTCTCGATTTCTTCTTGTTTCAACCTAGGGAGGTTGTGTGATGTCAGAAAGTCCTCCAATTCCTTTAGGTTTTCAAGTTTGTTTCCATACAAGTGTACATAGTAGTCTCTGATAATCTTTTGTATTTCTTCAGGGTCAAATGTGACTTCACCTTTTGTGTTTCTGAATGAGTTTATTTGGACGTTTTCTTGATCAGTCTAGGTAGGTGACCATAAATTTTGGTTATTCTTTGAAAGAACCAGCTTCTTGTTTCATTAATTTTTTGTATTATCTTTTTGTCTTCCATATCCTGGATTTGGGTTTTTATTTTGGTGATCTAGATTCTTCTGCTGAAGTTAGGGTTTTGATGGTCTTGCTTTTCCAGCTTACTTAGGTAACTTGTTAGGCTGTTATCTTATGATCTTTCCATTTTCTTCATGTGCATTTGTAGAGATAAGAACTCCCCTCTTACTATTGCTTCCATGGTATCTCTGAGATTTTGGTAAGATGTTCCTTCATTTTTATTTGTTTACATGTATATTTTAATCTCTGTTTTGATTTCCATGTTAACCCAGGAGTTGCTTAGCATCATGCTGTTTAGCGTCCATATCTTTGTGGGTTTTGGGGGAACTTTGTTCATGTTCATATTTATTTTTATTCCACTGCGATCTGAGAAGTTGCTTGGCAAAATTTCAATCTTATGGAATTTGTTTCTGCTTGATTTATGGCCATGAATGTGGTCGATCTTAGAGTATGTTCCATATGGTGATGAGTATAATGTAAATCCTATGGTCGTTGAGTGGAGTGTTTGTAGGTATTGATTAAGTCCATTTAGTCAAGAGTCACATTAAGATTTCGAATCTCTTTGCTGATTTTTTTACTGATGACCTGTCTATGGTTGTGAGTGGGCCATTAAATCCCCAGCTATAATAGTGTTTGAGTCAGTATCTTTTTAAGTTTGCCTAGAAGCTGCTTTATGAAAGTTGGTGCTCCTATGTTGGGTGCATATATGTGTAGGATGGATATTTCTTGTGGATGGATTGAACCTTTTATCATTATGTAGTGACCTTTTGTCTGAAATTAAGATTGTGACTCCTACTTTCTTTTGTGTTCCGTTCACCTGAAATTTTGCTTTGCATCTTCTTACTTTGAGTCTGTGAATGTCCTTTCTGTTGAGATGCATCTCTTGGAGACAATATATTGTTGCCTCATGATATTTTATCCATTTTCCTATTCTATGTCATTTCAGTGGTGCATTTAGTCCATTCACATTCATGCTAATAATTGAAATGTGAGAGTTTATCCCTGCCATGAGGTTCTTATAGAGTTGTTGTTGCTGCTGTTTGTTCGTTGTCTTTCTTTTGATTTTTGGGTTGATTCATGTGTGTTTTCAATCTTTTTACTGTACTCCTGTGAAGAGCATTGTTGTTCTTTTTCTTCTGTGTTTTATACTTTCTTAAGTGTTTCTTGTAGAGGTGGTCTAGAGAAAGCGTAAGTTCCTAGGGATTGGATGTCTGGGAAAGATTTTAATTCTCCCTCACTGATGAAACTTAGCTTAGCTGGGTAGGTTATTCTTGGTTGAAATTGTTTATCTTTGAGAACTTTGAAGATTGGGCTCCAAGTTCTCCTAGACTGAAGGGTTTATGTAGATAAATCTGCTGCCATTCTAATTGGTCTTAACTCCAGTAAGTATTCTGACCTTTATCTCTTCTGTCTTTAGGATTTTTTCTTTTATGCCTACTTTGTTATTATGTGTCTGGGAGTTGGTCTTCTCATTTGTTGTCTTGCAGGGGTTCTCTGAATCTCTTGTGCTTGAATTTTCAAATCACTGATGAGTTGAGGGAAGTTTTCTTGAATAATTTCATGGAAAGTTTGTTCGAGGGTTGTCTCTGTCTCTCTTTCTACCTCAGGAAGTCCAATTACTCTTAGGTTCAGCCTCTTGAAATAATCACTCATCTCTTGAAGGATTTGTTCTCTCTTTTTAAGTTTCTTTTCTATGTTTTTGATAATTTGGGTTAGTTCTATATTTTGGTCCTCAAGCTCTGAGATTCTTTCTTCTGCTTGGCCAATTCTGCTTTCCATGCTTAATAGTTTGTTATTTATTTCAATCATAGTATTCTCTACTGCTGTTATTTCAGTTATCAACTCCTTCCTATTTTCCTCTTGTCTCTCCTCAATTATTTTTATTCTCTCTATTAATGTCTTGATGTCTGGGTTTGTAGTATGTGACCAGTCATTCTGGGGGCTCTTCATTATTTGCATTCTGAAGTCTGTTTTCTCAGTGTCTGACCTTCAAGGGGTCTGTGTGAGACCTATATTCTTCTTTTGGTTTTTCTTTATTTGTGTAGATTTTCCTCCCCACTTTTTCCTTTTTTTTCCCTCCTCCCCCCCTTCTTTAATTCTCTTGTTCATGGATGGCAGGGTTGCTTTTGCTTCTGTTTGCTCAATCTCTTATTCTCCCTTATGTTAATCCTCTAGCTTTGTTCAATTCTGAAGCTGGACTGTGGTTTGGGGGCTGTACTTTTTTGCAGTTTTGAGATTTTAATTGAGGGGGGAGCTGTGATTCAAAATCTATCTGCAGATCCCAGTATCCACCGACAAGTGTATGGGTACCCTGGAACCCACTTCCCACTGCTTTGCAATCTGTCCATGCAGTGGGGGTGTATTTTTTGCTTTCTGAAAGCAAAATGAGGTAAGAAAAAGCAAAATAATGGAACAGGGAACAGGAGGGGGGAAGAGGAAGGTGGAGAGAGAGAGAAGAGTAAGAGGGAAAACAGACAAACATATTGACTAACAGATGAAACAAAACACAAAGACAGAAAAGAGTAAAAACAAAAAACTAAAACATGTAGACAATCTTATAACCATACAAGTGAAATAATCTTTCTAATGATGTACTATTCCCCTACACAAATAGGAAGTCTAAAGAACAAAAAAATCAGTAAAATAACAGAAACAGAGCAAATATAGAAACACTATCAATAACAGTAAGAAGAGAGAGAAAAGAGGGAAAAAATGAGTAAAACAGACAGAGAATAAAAATAAAAAAATAAAAGTAAAAACAAAAAATGAGGTTCACTCTGTGCTCTTCCTGGAAGTCCAACATCCTTTCACCTCTGACTTTAGCTTTTATCGCAGGCTGGTAGGGTTGCTCACAGCTATGGTCAGATGTCCCAGGTCTGCTGTGGAGGGAGGGTGGATCAGATCTGGATTTAGCTGGCACCTGTCTGTGTCCAATCTGGCATGGGGGAGGGGATGTTGTCTCTCCCTGTTTAATGAGAAAAACTTAGGTCCCATGTTTGAGGCTGAGTGGAGCTGGGTGGAGCTGTGTGGGACAATGCAGGTCTCTGTCTGGTCTCAGGGCTCCAGTTGATCTCTGGTCTTGCCATGGCCAGGGGTCAAACCAGGGGAGGCGGAGTGTGAGACATCCAGGTAATGCATGTCAGCATGGTGTGGGGGGACTTGGGGTGGGGCAGGGTGGTGCAGCTGGCATGGGGCTGAGAGGCAGGCTGGCAGTGATAGCAACAGCCACCTGGGGGAAAGTGAGAGTCTTTGTGAGAGACTTTTATGGAGTCTCTCACAGTCCAACCTGTCCCATCACCATTTTGCCAGAAGTCTTCATGATTTTATTAATAACATTTTATTTTATCTAGCTTACTTTATGGTAAGTGTACAGTACACAATAGATCAAAATTCAAAATATTTTTAAATTTTTTATGTTACCAGTAAGACCTCTGGTCAATAGTAGGTTATTAGTAGTTAATGCTATTAGTAATAGTTATGTTTTGGGGAAGTCAAATTTATACATGAATTTTTGCCTATGTGGGACACAAGAACCCTTAACTTCTCTGTTGTTAACTGTATTCTGTAAAGAAAAAAGGTCAAATTATCAAAAAGATATAATTTTAAATGTGGATGCACACAATTGCAGAGTTTAAAAAATAAAAAGCAGGAGAAATCCAAGATGGCCACCTGAGAGTAGATGATCAGCACCTTTCACACAGAGCAGAACAAGGAAGACAATTCCAACTACCAGTAAGTCCAAGCAGATTGAGCAGACTTAGGTGGAAGATGCACCCCACATCCATCAGAGCACTCTTGGGATACACAGGGAACAAAGCAGATAGTGAGTGGGTAACTGGCTTTGGAGATGGGAGATCCCATCACCACCAGGCACCAGGATTGCATAGGATTTGCAGTCCTGCCTTGTATGCAAGAAGGGGTAAGTACTCCTGACATGCCTGCAACAGTTTCCCTTTCCCCAGCCTTGCAGGTCTTTAGTCCCACATGGGAAGAGTCCTGCTTATGGCACAGTAGCATACTGTTGAAGCCCACGTGGAGTTGGAAACCCACCAGAACTCAGAATGCCTATGGCCAGTCAATCCCTGAGAGCAAGTTTGCTGCAGGCAATGTTTGTTGGCCAGCTCTGTCTGTGAAACTTTGCCTACCTGCTGCATTCACCTGGTACCTGCTGTGAGTATCTGGCAGCCAGTCCCCAGACCAGGAAAGAGCACTTGCTGGCCTCACTCAGTCCTGCCACTGCAGAGTCTCTGCTGCTTTTAAGTTCTGAGTGTGGCATTTGGCGGAGGGGGGGCACTTCTGAAAGACACCTGGCAGCCCTGTTTTCTGAGGGAGTGCTTCTGGGTTGCAACCAGTGCTGCCACTCTGGCAGTGCTGCCACAGTGGCAAGGAGACCCATTCCCTCTTCCAATCCACTCAAAGAGCTTGCACCTGGGGATCGGAAAACAGTCTGGTCTCCTAGCATGGGAAAAACTGCAGCAGAATGCCACTTAGAGTTTTGAGTGTTGCCTAGCAAGAGTGACAGAGTTGGAGTAGTTGCCCCTTTCTCCCTGTGAGGATTACTTTGAGCAGCAGAAAAGGTCCTAGGGCAGGTAGATCATCTCTAACTACAAAACAACAAAACTAAAAAGTAATTAATTGAGAAGAGTTAGTTCTCACAGATGAGGAGAAATCAGCAGAAAAACATTGGCAATCCTCAAAGCCTTAAAGAGTTATCACCTACAAATATACCTTCCAGTCCCCAAGCAATGGAAGCCATCTAGAAAGACCTGTCCCTGATGACAGACACAGATTTCAGACAATTAATAATAAAAATAGCTAGAGGAAAACACAAAAAAGTTGGCAGCAAGCTCACCCTGGCAATAAAAGCAATACAGGAAATACAAGTTGAGCTGGCCAATATAAGAAAGGTCTAATCTGAAATCCTGGAATTTAAGAATTCCTTTCTGGTATTTCAAAGCACAATGACAGGCCTAGGCAGCAGAATCTGCCAGCCATAGAAAAAAATCTCAGAGCTTGAAAATCATAATATTGAACTAACCCAATATGACAAAAACAAGGAAAAAAGGCTAAAAAAGAATGAGCAGAGCCTATAAGAGGTGTGGGATTATGTAAAGAAACCAAATATATGATTGATTGGCATTCCCAAAAAGAAGGAGAAAGTGAAAACACCTTGGAACAAGCCTTCCAAGAGGGCATCCAAGAAAATTTCCCCTATCTCATCCAAACAAGAGATTCAGAAGGCCTCTACAAGATATTATATTAGAAGACCAACCCCAAGACACAGAGTAATCCATTTACACAAGGTAAACATGAAAGAAAACATCCTAAAGACAGCTAGAGAGAAGACACAGATTGCCCACTGGGGAATGCCCATCAGAATTATAGCAGACTCCTCATCAGAAACCCTACAAGTCAGAAAGGACTGGAGTCACATCTTTAACATTGTTAAAAATAACCAATTCCAGCCAAGAATTTTCTACCCTGCCAAGCTAAGCTTCATCAGTGATGAAGAATTAAAATCTTTGCCAGACATTCAATTTCTAAGAGAATATACTAACTCTAGACCAGCCCTTCAGGAGATGTTGAAGAAAGTTCTGAGCACAGAAACAAAAGAATGACTCCACCCATCACAAAAGAACTGGCAAGCATAGAGTCAATAGAGCTTACAGATCATCTACAAAAATATAAAAAAAGAAGAAGTGATGCAGTCACTTAAGAGCATTATGACAGGGATAAACTGCCATATATCAATAATTAACTTGAATATTAATGGATCAAATGTATCACTAAAAAGGCATAGAGTAACAAACTGGGTAAAGAAACATGATCCAACATTCTACTTTCTCCAGGAAACCCATTTCACTGCAAAGGACACCACCAGGCTCAAAGTAAGGAGCTGGAGAGGGCTCTTCCAAAAAAATGGAAAACAAAAAAGAGCAGAGGTAGCTATTCTTATATCAGACAAAATAGATTTCAAACCAATACAAGTTAAAAAGAAACACAGAAGAACACTACATAATAATAAAAGGCTCAATCCACCAGCAATAAATAACCATGTTAAAGATATATGCACTGAACACAGAAGCACCCAGATTTATATAACAATTGTTACATAAACAAAGAGAGGATACAGATATGCATACAATCATAGTTGGAGACTTTAATATCCTGCTAACAGTCCTAGACATATAATTGAGGCAGAAAACCCACAAGAAGATCCAAAACCTTAACTTGACACTCAACCAACTGGACCTAATAGGTATCTACAGAACATAGCACCCAAACCACAGAGTATACATTCTACTCATCAGCACGTGGAACATGTTCCAAGATTGATCACAATATTGGGCATAAATCAAACATGAACACATTTCAAAAGATTGGAATAATACTAAACATCTTCTCAAATCTCAGTGGAATAAAAATAAATATCATCACCAAGAGGAACCCCCAACCACATGGAACCTAAACAATATGCTTCTGAATGGTTTTTCAGTCAACACAGAAATCAAGACAGAAATAAAAAGATTCTTGGAATCAAATGAAAACAAAGACACAACATATCAAATTTCTGGGATACCATGAAAGTGATGTCAAGAGGGAAGTTCATAACACTGCATACATATATCAAGAAAATAGAGGAATTTCAGTAAACAGTCTATCATCACACTTAAGGGAGTTGGAAAGGCAAGAACAATTAAATCCTACAATCAGTAGAAAAATCCAGATTACTAAGATAAAGTCGAAATTGTAGAATATAACAGACAAAAATATCATAGAAAGAATCAAGAGGACAAAAGACTGGTTCGAAGAAAGGTTAAGATTGACAGAACCCTGGCTAAACTGACAAAAGAAAAGAAAGTCCAAATAAAGACAATTAGAAACAAAAAAGGCAATGTCACAGCTGATCCTGAAGAAATACAAAAGATTATCAGAGATTACTATGGACATCTGTATGCAAATAAACTAGGAAATTTAGAGGAAATGAAGGAATTCCTGCCATCACACAACCTTCCAAAGTTAAAACAGGAAGAAACTGAAACCCTAAACAGACCAATAACAATCCAAAAAATCGATTCAACCATAAGAAACTCCTCACCAAAAAATCCCTTTGTCCAGATGGTTTCTCAGCTGAATTCTACAAGACATATAAGGAAGGACTGATAGCAATACTATTGAAAGTATTCCTGGTGATTGAGATGGAAAGAATTCTCCCTACCTCTTTTTATGAAGCTAATATCATCATGATACCCCAAACTGGCAAAGACTCAACAAAGAAAGAGAATTAAAGGCCAATTTCCTTGATGAACATACCTGCAAAAATTCTTAGCAATATTCTAGCAAATCATATCCAAGGACACATTTCGAGGATCATCCATCATGACCAGGCAGACTTATTCTCAGGATGCATGGCTAGCTCAAGTTTCACAGGTCTGCAAATGCAATTCAGCACATTAACAGGTATAAAAACAAGAACTACATGATTATGTCATTAGACACAGAAAAAACATTCAATAAAATCCAGCATCCCTTCTTGATAAAAACCCTTGAACACCTATGTATTCAAGGAACATTCCTCAAAACACTAAGAGCCATCTATAACAAGACTTCAGCCAACATCATGCTTCATGGGCAGAAGCTGGAAGCATTTCCTCTAAGAACTGGAACAAGACAAGGGTGCCTACTCTCACTTCTCCTATTCAACATAGTACTGGAAGTCCTAGCCAGAGCAATCAAGCAGGAGAAGGAATTCAGGAGTATCCAAATAGGAAAATAGGAAGTTATCTTTCTTTGCAGACAATATTATTCTATACCTAGAAAACCCTTGGGAGTCTGTCAAAAACCTCCTTGCACTGATAAATGACTTTGGTGAAGTTCAGGATACAAAATCAATGCACAAAAGACAGTTGCATTTCTATACAGCAACAACATGCAGGCCGAGAACCAAATAAAAAACACAAATCCACTTACAATAGCCACCAAAAAATGAAATATCTTGGCATCCACCTAGTCAAAGAAGTGAAAAACCTTTACAATGAAAACTAAAAAATGCTGCTTAAAGAAATCAAGGATGATGCAAACAAATGGAAAAACATTTCATGTTCATGGAATGGAAGACTAAATATTGTCAAGATATCCATCCTACCCAAGGCAGTCTACTGATTCAATGCAATCCTTATCAAGTTGCTAGCATCATTTTTTCTCAGGTGAGGAGGTTTCTTGTGGCTGAATAGATTTTCTGTATTGTTATTGGACTGTTTAGGGTTTCAGTTTCTTCCAGTTTCAACTTTGGAAGGTGTGTGATGGCAGGAATTCCCTCATTTCCTCTACATTTCCTCTAAATTTCCTAGTTTATTTGTGTAAATAAAGTCAGTCTACTGATTCAATGCAATCCGTATCAAATTGCCAACATCATTTTCCCCAGATCTAGAAAAGACAATACAAGAAATTCAGATGGAAGCCAAAAAGAACAAGAAAAGATAAAGACATTCTCAGCAAAAGTAACATGCTGGAGGCATTACACTTCCAGACTTTAAACTTTATTACAAGGTTACAGTAATGAAGACAGCATGGTACTGGTACAGGAATACGCACATAGACCAAAGGAATAGGACAGAGAATATACAAATAAAACCAGAGTGCCTCAAGCAATTCATTTTCAAAAAAGTCATCAATAGCAAACATTGGGAAAAGGAAACCCTATTTAGCAAATGGTGCTGGGAAAACTAGCTAACCACATGCAGAAGAATGAAACTGGACCCCTGCCTATCCCCATATTACAAAAATTTACTCAAAATGGATCAAGGACTTAAATCTAAATCCTCAAACTGTAAGAATCATAGAAGAAAACCTAGGAAACACCCTCCTGCACATCACAGTAGGCAATTATTTCATACCCAAGTTCTCAAAAACAAATGCAATCAAAGCTAAGATAGGCGGGAACTTACCAAACTAGAAAGTTTTTGCACAGCAAA
This sequence comes from Carlito syrichta, assembly GCF_000164805.1. Classification (NCBI taxonomy): domain Eukaryota; kingdom Metazoa; phylum Chordata; class Mammalia; order Primates; family Tarsiidae; genus Carlito; species Carlito syrichta. Next base: position 218,031 of record NW_007256178.1, on the reverse strand, counting down.
AATAACCATTAAGAGAATAAAGAGACAACCCACAGAAAGGAAAAACATATTTGCATACTATGCCTCTGACAAAAGCCTGACATCCAGGATCTACAAGGAACTCAAACGAATTGAATGGAAAAAACAAAAACAGAGAAACAAAACATTAAAAAGTGAGCAAAAGACAAGAACAGACACTTCTCAAAGGAAGATATATAAGCATCCAACAGACAAATGAAAAAATGCTCAGTCTCTCTAATCATCAGAGAAATGAAAATCAAAACTAGAATGATAAAACACCTCACTACATAAGGATGGCTATCATTAGTAAGTCAAAAAACAACAGGTGCTGGCATGGCTGTAGAGAAAAGGAGACACTGCTACACTGTTGGTGGGTATATTAGCTAGTTCAACCTCTGAAGAAAGCAGTGTGGTGATTTCCCAAAGAACTAAAAATTGAGCTTTCATATGATCCAGCGTTCCCTCTTCTGGGAATATACCCAGAGAAACATAAATTGCTCTATCAAAAAGATACCTGCATATGCATGGTTATTGCTGTACTATTCACAATAGCAAAAACATGCAACCAACCCTACTGTCCATTGAAAGTGGACTGGATAAAGAAAATGTGATACATACACATGATAAAAAATTATGCAGCCATAAAGAAGAACAAAATCATGACCTTTACAGCAAGTTGGATGTAGCTGGAGACCATAATACTAAGTGAACTATCACAGAAACAAAGAATTGACTACCATATGTTTTTACTCATAAGCGGACCCTAATTACTGGTCCCAAGAGCACGAGGGTGGGATTGGCACATGCTGAACACTACTAGGCGAAGTGACAGGAAGGAAGGGGGCACATGGCAACACACTGGGTACCTGAACCACTATCAGGGGGAGAGAGAGGGCCAGCTATAAGCCTAAACTTCACCTGCATGCAACCTACCTATATAATAAATACTCACTTTTATCCCACAACTCTAAAATAAAAATAGTAAAATAGGCCGGGCTCAGTGGCTCAGCCTGTAATCCCAACACTTTGGGAGGCCAAGACGAGTGGATTGCCTGAGTCTGCAGGTTCCAGACCAGTTCGGGCAACTTGGTGAGAACTCGTCTCTAAAATAAACCAAAACGTTACTGGGTATGGTAGCGTGCACCTATAGTTCTGGCTACTTGGAAGGCTGAGGCAGAAGGATCACTGGAGCCCAGCATGTGGACGCTGCCACTGCACTCCAGCTTGGGTGACAGAGTGAGACTCCAATCCCCAAAAAAGAAAAAAAATCAATCCATAAAATAAAATAAAATAAAAAGTAAGGTAAGATAGGACTAAAGAAGTAGTAATTCTGCAGTTACAGTTGGAGACTTAAATTTACTAATTTATAGAATATATTAATAGAAAATCAGTAAGGATATGAAATATTTGTGCAACACTATGAACTTGATCTAACTGACATTTATAGAACAACCTTCATAACACACCCAACACAACACAGAACACATTATTTTCAAGTGCTCTTGGAACAGTTACCAAGATAGAACATATGCTGGAATATGTAATGTTTCTCAACAAACTTATTTGTATGTAACTCTTACCTCTCTTCATATAAATACAAATTGAAACTGATCCTACACTTAAATGTAAGCGACAGAACTATAAAAATTCAAGAAGAAAACAGGAGAAAATGTTTAACTGGGTTAAGCAGGGATTTCTTAAGAAGACAAACAAATAAACCATAAAATACACAAGAAAATCAAAGTTTTGCTGTTCAAAACTCATGGTTTATATTGGTAATGAAACAAAAAGCCAATCCAAAGACTGAGAGAAAATATCTGAAAACATGTATCTCATGAAAGACTTGTATTTAGAATATTTAAAGGAACTTTTATATCTCAATAAGAACAATCAAACCAATTAAAAAGGGCACAAGATTTGAACAGACATTAAAACAAAGAAGCTATATGAAATTCCAATGAACATTATTAGGCATTCTGAAAATGCAAATTAATGAAATACCACTACCACTCATTACTTGGCAATCTCACTCCTAGGTATTTACCCAAGATAACTGAAATTTCATGTCTATTAAAAATAAAGTGTGTGAATATTCATAACAGCTTTATTCACAGCAGCCAAAACTCTGTAACAATTCAAACATACATCTACTGGACAAAGACACAGTGGTGTATTCAAACAATGAGAGATATTGTTCAACAATAAAAAAGGAACAAAATGCTAATTTACACATTAATTTGGATGAATTTCACAGGTGTTTGACTAAGTAAAAGAACTTAGACATAAAACACTACAATCTATATTATTCCATTCACATAACATTTTAGAAGATGCAAACCTACATACAGTGAAGGAAAATAAGTGGTTGCCAAGAACCAGGAGTGAGGCATGGTGATTGACTACAAGGGAGCATATAGGAACTTTTTTTTTCTTTTTTTTGAGTTGGAGTCTCACTCTGTCGCCCAGGCTGGAGTGCAGTGGCACACTCATGGCCACCCCAGCATTGACCTGCTGGGTTCAGGTGATCCTTTCACCTCAGCCTTCCAAGTAACTGGAACTACAGGCACACACTACGATGCCAGGCTAATTTTTTATTTTATTTTATTGTAGAGATGAGGTCTTGCCAATTTGCTCAGGCTGTTCTCGAACCCATAGGCTCAGGCAATGCTCTCACCTTGGCCTCCCAAAGTGCTGGGATTACAGGCTTGAGTCAACAAACCTGGCCAACAAAGAAACTTTGTAGGATGATGGTAATACTCTATATCTTCATTCTTGCAGTGGTTACATAACCGCATTTCATTTGTCAAAACTCAATTGTGTATTTAAAATTGACAAATTTTATTGTATGTAAACAAGAAGAAGGTTGAGTTTTAAAAAGTCATGTCTCCTATCCCCCAAAGTCAAGATTAAAACAAAAAAAAAAGTGAAGATAAAACTGCCTGGGCTTTAATTCTGGCTTTGTCACTCACTAGTTGTGTGACCTTAGACAAATGACATAACCTCTCTGTGTTATCTGTACCAAGGAGATGACATCTGCCTCACAGTGTTGTTGTCATTTAAATATGTGAAGCATGTATATGAATGCTCAGCACAAACTAAGTGCCCAGTGAATTATTGCTGTCCTTAGCTGTTGCTCTGCACTTTACCACCCAACTCATCGTGACATCAATTGCGTCATTTAAATTGTATTCTTATTTCAACTTTTAAATGTCATGGTTACATGGATGCCCAGAAAGTCTTTCAAACTTTCTGATGGTTTAAAGTCTATAAAGACATGACAATATTTTTGTACTCTCACAAATTTGTTTTCCCCAAAAAATGGAAAGTTTCTAAGAGAAGCAACTGTACTCTGAAAATATTTAATAGATAAATTTACTTTATTTTGCAAATCTCTTAAGAGGGTATACCCCTTTAATTTAGATATACCATATTTTGCCATGTAGCTATAATAAAAAATATATGAATTTTATAAAAATCTACTATCTTGACAGTTTGCCAGCAGCTCATTCTTTTTGTATACTTTTGCCTTCATTTCTGGTAAAATTATTTTCAATATTAATAAAAGCTTCTCAATTTAATATGGTAAAATATATTAGGCCTACAAGTTCCCTTTGATGTAGACTATTTAGGGCATCAAATTTAGGAGCTGATTGATCGGCATTTTTCTCAAGATACCTCATCACTCCCTTCACTTCATGATGCTGTCCTTGATTATGTAGTGATACTAAACCAGTGGGTGGCCACATATACCAGGTAGCAGAGTCCTGACAGATGTTTGACAGAATTGTTTGTTTTTCCTACTTAATGTATTTACCTTAAAGTGATTTATAGTGAAGTAAATTAGAAACTAATGGTGAAAAGGTTGAGTACTCAAGAATAACTTGAGCTTCCATACAGAATTGAGGTAGAAGGCCTATTCTCTTTGGAAATTCTGTCAAGAGATCTTTCACTTCTTATAGGAAGAAAGGGACATGCTTCAAGAGTTCAGCCAACCTGAAGTTCTTACATATAAATCATATATTTTTCCTGTCATAACAAAACACAATCCTTACTTTCAAATATCTTGCAAATATATATCAAGATTAATTTCAATTAATAAAATTTTTGGACATTTATTTGAATCCTCTCTATGAAAATTCTTGATGATTGATTGCATGTTTAATAAACAATATGCATTAGAGCTGTCATTTTTTGCTAAAACTAGATTTCCCCTCTGGTGATTGTGTGAGGGGAAAGGAACATGATTACACTTCTTGTCAGCATTTTCTTGAAAGGTGTTTCATGCGAAGACAGCCAAGCTTTCGAGCTTGATTCCTTCAGCCAGTGTAAGAGCTTGGGGCACTGCTGGATGCCATTGTGCACTTAACTCACTGAAGATGAAAATCCCACATGGATGCTCATGCTCAGTACTTCAGAGGGCTATCTGAATCTGAAATCAAGGCTCTCTGATTACCGAGTTTGTGAGTCTTATGTTGATTTTTTCCCCCTATGCTCTTAGGAAATATCCTTCACCTGAAGGCAATACTCCTTTAATAATGGAGTCATATAGAAGAATAGAGACATTTTCTTCCTTCCAATGGTTTTCATTATTCAGCACATAAATGGGAGAGCATAGAGTTATTTCTATCATGTTTGACTCCATGTGACAGTAAAATTGCAGTTCAAACTCAACTCTTCCATCTTTAAAAAAACATCAAGTGAATTCATCTTAATTAGTAAATAATTTAGAAATTAGTTATTACGTACCTATTGTGCACATCTGGTTTTTCTAGAAGATAACACTTTTAGTGAGATTTCAGTCGAGGAGGGGATATAACTAAAGGCACTTACAAGCAATTATAGAATAATCAAAGATAGAAAACACAGCTGGATTGCAAATTTCACATAATTATTTTAATGTGAGAAAAGTGGAGCATCTTCATTTTTTTCATCTTAAACTAGTCTGAAGTTTGCTTAAACTACTACCTGCTTTTTTTATATATATAATAGGGTATAATAGGGAGTATGCATTATATATGTGTGTGCGTGTATCTGTGTGTAAATATGTGTGTATGTATACGGGTGTGTACATGTATGTATATAATACAGTTGAAACTTTTAGGCACTTTCATTTGGTGAAACAGTTTCAGTCTCTCAGTTCTTCCTACTTTTGGCACTTCTCCTTAAGACTGAATTCTGGCTAAGTGTCTTCATGGAGGCAGAGAGGATAAAAATCCTTGTGGTTGATGTTTATTCCTTCCTCTGATATCTGAGGCAATGCCCTTTACCCACCCTGCTGTAGCTGGTTCTTGCTAGCTGAATTCACCTCACTAGAGCTCCTAATGGCTACATTTCCATGAGAGTTAGCCAGGGCATCCATATAGCCCCTACCTATATTAACTTTGGTGTCTAGTCTGCACTTTTGCTGAGGGGTCATCTCTCACTGCTTTCATGAACTCAGGCCAACTGCATCACTGCATCACAATATAATGTCCTGACTGTAAAATGATTGAAGGCAGCTTGGAGAAGATAAACTTCAGAGCCTGATTCTGGTGATGGTTTATACACACAAGCCCTGGTCATTAAAATATTCATAAAATACATCTAGAGATCCAAGTTGACAACAGTGTCATTAGCAAGGATCAGAGAAGACATTGAAATAAGATCAAATTTCAATTTCATTAACTGCATTTTCAAGAGGAATAAGTTGAGAAGCACCTTTTTAAAATAGAACAAGAGAGATAACTTTAAGATGGTATTAACCTAATTCCAGGATTCTAGGATGCAGTGACCAGAATAATATGTCTGCTTTCTTACCACAAGAAAACAGAATACTGAATCGATCATATTCCTCCCTTCTTTCGCTTTCTCTCATCCATCTCTTATTTTAGATTAAATGATAATGGTATACTAGGAAAAAATATCAATGAATCTCAAAAATGGCCCTAATGGAAAAACTAAGGAATAAAATATATAACATAAATAATAACAAAATGACAGAAGTAAGTTATGCCTTCCCAGTATATACTTTAAATATAAATAAATAAAACTAGTTAAAAGGAAGTGATTGACAGAATTGATAGAATTAAAAAGAAACACAAACTATATGTTTTCTACAAAAGATTCACTTTAGATCTAATGCTATGAATAGGTTGAAAGTGAAAAGATGGAAAAAGATATCCCATGCAAACAGTGATCAAAGAGATCTAAGGTGGCTATACTTATATTATACAAAATAGAATCTAAGATAGAAATTGTTACATGAATCAAATAAAGAACATATAGATAAAAGATCCAATTAATCACAAAAATATAACAATTCCAAACATACACACACATAGCAACAGAATCTCATAATATATAAAGCAAAAACTGATAGAATTAAAGGGAGAAATAGTTCTACAATAATTGGAATAGTTGGATAATTCAATATCTAACTTTTAATAATGTATAAAACAACTACATAGAAGACCAATAAGGAACTAGAGGATGCAAACATTATACAAGTAAACCTAACTCACTTACATAGAACATTCTACCTAACGACAGCAGAATTCACATTTTTCTCAAGGGTAAACATGGTACATTCTCCAAGACAGATATGCTAGACCACAAAACAAAACAAGTCTCAATAAATTTGAAAAGATTGAAATTATAAAAAGCAAATGACACAATTGTATGAAACAATTAGCAGAAGGAAAACTGGAAAATTCACAAATGGGTGAAAATGAAGAAATACATTCTTTTTTTTTTTTGAGTTGGAGTCTCACTCTGTTGCCCAGACTGGAGTGCAGTGGCTGCTCCCGGCCACTGCAGCCTCGATCTGCTGGGCTCCGGAGATCCTTCCGCCTCAACCTTCCAAGTAGACGGAATTACAGGCATGTGCTACCATGCCTGGCTGATTTTTTTTTTTTTTTTGATTTATTGTAGAGATGAAGTCTCGCTGCCCAGGCGGGTCTCGAACCTGCGGGCTCAGGCAATCCACTCACCTCAGTCTCCCAAAGGCGCGGGATTACAGGCTGAGCCACCGAGCCCGGCTGAAATACATTCTTTTATTATTTTGATTTTTATTTTTAAAGATGTGGGGTGCAATTCAGGATTAGGTAAACAGTGATCATCGTATAAGTGAAGTTTGGGTCTCCCTTAAAAAATCTGCTTAAAAAATACATCCTTTGGGGGCAGAAAAAAAAATACATTCTTAAGTAACTAATGAATAAAAAAATTACAAGTAAAAATACATTGAGATAATAATGAAAATATTACACACAAGATACAGTGAAAGCCATGCTTAGAGGAAAATTAATAACAGTAAACACCTAAATTTTAAAAGAAGAAAGTACTAAAATCAGTCTAATTCTATGCCTTAAGGACCTATTCTCAACTTATTCAGGGATTATGTCTTCCAATAGGCAATTCAGAAGAAAATATAAGGTACATAAAAGTGAATGTTTGTATCCAAATATATTTGGATACCTAAGAAACAGTATTGTGAGCAGGGACTGAAACAAGGACAGTTCTGGGAGTGGTGAATGCTGGAGAATATAATATTTAGTGTACTTCTGTTTTCAAAACATGCAAATTGCATCTGAGTCATTTCCTAATGTGTAGGAAGCTCAAATTTATGTCAAGAGAAGATCCACTTTCTTATGAGCATAATCTCACTAAGTGTCTGATTTATCTCACAAAATATCCCTCTTCTAAACATTCCTCATCGATGCAGGTAGTATCCATCTCAATCTGACATTCAGGTTTAGGCCTCAGAAATTGAAATCACTCAATTGTTGAATTGGTGAGCTGAAGCTTTTTGTCTTAGGAAGCAAAACTGGGAATAAATAGTGTTCTTCTGATTTAAGGTTGAGAAAACAAAACAAAACAAAAAATAAATAAAACCAGCACTATGACTATAATAAAAAAGAAACAGCAGCTTAAGGAAACAGAAAAAACTACTAAGAAAATCTTGGAAAAGAGTATCTCTCTGATAATAATTTTCTGTAAGAAAAAAATTAAAGATATTGACTTAGTTTTAAAATACAGTATGTATTGGAGGATATCTTCTATAAAACAGACAAGATATGCTAATGAAGGACAAAGTAAGATATAAACAGAGATACAAAATAAACCAGGTTAAATATGAAAAGTGCACAAAGGAAAACAATATGCAATATACTTGAAATCTTCACTAGTTGCAACAAAAATAAAATAATACTAAAGGAAACAATCATTGATTTGAAGAACAAATTATGAATTTCCATTTTGTTTGATGAATTTATTTTACTTATCCTTTCCTATATTTAACTTTTATCCCTATAGTTGCTGTTAGTGTTTGTAATTTATGTAAAATTAAGTTTTCACTAGATAGAGTGATGTAGTATTTATGTCTATGTTATCCTATTCTAACAGAAGCCCTGTAGCAGTTTATTTTCTACTCAAGAACATGCATTACTGGTTTGGGTAAGTAAAATTTGATCACAGGACCTCATTCTCAAGGAAGTCACTACAGGCCTCCATTTATCTTTACCTAAGACACTTTGTAATTAAATAATAGTGATTTAAAATCATTTTCATTGATCAAGTAGTGATATCTGAGATATGAACTGGCTAGAAATATTGTTTAAGTGTCTTCAAACTTATATAAACAGAAACAAAAAAAATCAGTTTTTGTATGTCTTTTGCAATTTGCTTGAGCCTGAATTTTGAATTATCTTGTATCTAGGTGCCAATTTATGGAGGCTGCTTGAACACAACTAGAAGTTTATATAAATCCTACCTTTAGAATTTTGGATCCCCTGTACACTGTCATGTGGGAAATATAAAATTGCAGAGCTACCTTGGAAAACAGTTTTTCCTTCTCTTCAAATGTTAGGCATAGATTTACCAGCAATTTTATTCCTAGAAATCTAGTTCCAGTTTCGTCATATCTTTGCAAATACTCGTAATTGTCTATTTAAAAAAATTATTGGAAGTCAAGTGGTTGTAAAATTATACTTCATTGTGATTTTGATTTGCATTTCTCTAATTACTAATAATGTAGAGAAACTTTTCATGAACTTTTGGTTATGCTTATATTTACTTTGGCAAAATGTGTATTCACATACTTTTTTCTTATTTTTAAACAATAAATTTTTGAGTTGTGTTTTTAGCATATTCTCTAAACAAAATTCCTATTGGATACATGATTTATGGATATTTTTCCAGTCTGTGGCTTGTCGTTTTTTTTTTTTTTAACCTAATATTTTCTTTTGCAAATTTAAAAAAAAATTTGATGTATTCCAATTGGTCATTGTTTTTTCTTTTACCATTTATGTTCTTGGTACTATAGCTAAACAATTATTGCACAAACAATCATAGATATTTAGTCTTATGCTTTCTTCTAAGGATTTTAGTTTCTACATTAAGGTCTACAATCTCTTTTAGTTAAGTTTTGTGTATGGGTGAGATAAGGGATCAAATTCATTCTTTTGCCTGCGGATGTACATTTGTTTCAACATCATATATTAAAAAGAAAATTTTATTCTTTCACCCATTGAATTATCTTGGAAAACTAAAAAAATCAGTTGACTTATTCCTGAACTCTTATTTCTATTCATAAATCTATATGTCTATTTTTATGTTAGTCACACTATTGACTTTGTAGTTTAATGGTTAGTACTGAAAATCAGAAGCATAAGTCCTCGGTCTTTTTTTTTTTGTTAAATTATTTTGGGTTATATGCTATTACATAAGAATTTTAGGATTAGTTTATAAATTTCTACAAAAATCAGGTGGCATTTTGCTATAATTGTGTTAAATACATGGACTAATTTTAGGAGAATATGCCATATATACAATATTAAGTCCTATTATCCATGAACATAAGATTTGTAATTTTATTTAGATCTTTAATTTCTTTCTGCAGTGTTTTGTGTTTTTCAAAATATTAGTCTTCACTTTTTTTTGCTAAATATATTCTTATGTATTTTATTCTTTATGGGAATGTAAATAATTGTCTATTTTTATTTTCTGATTTCCCCTTGCTAACATATATAGGATTGATATTTGTATACTGACCTTCTATATTTGTATACTGATCTTTGTGTATTAATACTTGATATTGAACTTGTATACTGTGACACTACTAAAATGCGTATAAGTTTTTATTGTTTTCAGTAAATTCTTGAGGATATCAAATATACATGATTGTGCTTTCTGCCAATAAAGAGAGTCTTGCTTTCTTTTTTCAACTGGAATGCCTTGTACTTCTTTTTCTTACTTAATTGCATTGACTAGAAACGTGTTTTCAATAGAAGTGGTACAGGCAGACAAACTAATTTTTCCTGATCTTGAAGAGAAAACATCTAGTCTTTCACTATTATGTATGCTACTATCTATAGGTTTTACATAGATATCCTTTTTTTCAGATAGAGTCTATTCCCTGCTATTTCTAGTTTGAGAGGTTTTTGTTGTTTTTCAAATTTATGAATGGATTTTGGATTTTTTTCAAATACTTTTACCACATCTATTAAGATGATCAAGTGCTTTTTGCCCTTTATTTTACTAACATTGTGTATTATGATGAAATTTGATTTTGAGATGCCAAACTAGCCTTGAATCTGTAGAATAAATTTTATTTGGTCATAGTGTATAATTCTTCTATATTTTGTTGATGGATTTGGTTTGCTATTATGTTGAGAAGTTTTTTTCATTTATATCATGAGGAATATTGGTCTATAGTTTTTTTTTTTTTCTTCTCATAATGTCTTCATTCAGCTTTGGAATTCCAGTAATAGTGGTCTCATGGAATGAACAGGGACATTCTCCTTCGCTAGTTTTTGGATGATTTTGTGAAAATTGGTATTAATTTATTTTTAATTATTTGGTAGTATTCATCAGTGAATTTATCTGAGTGTGGACTTTTTTCAGGAGACATATTTTTCTTTTTTTTTTTTTTTTGAGTTGGAGTCTCACTCTGTCGCCCAGACTGGAGTGCAGTGGCCGCTCCCAGCCACCGCAGCCTGACCTGCTGGGCTCCGGCGATCCTTCCGCCTCAGCCTTCCGAGTAGCCGGAATTACAGGCATGCGTTACCACGCCCGGCTGATTTTCTGATTTATTGTAGAGATGAGGTCTCGCTGCCCAGGCGGGTCTCGAACCCGCGGGCTCAGGCAATCCACTCACCTCAGCCTCCCAAAGGCGCGGGATTACAGGCTGAGCCACCGAACCCGGCTCTCTTTTTAATTTAGTTTTTTAAAAATGTATAAATAAAATGTATATATGATGCAAAACATGATGTTTTGAAATCTGTATACATTATGGAATGGCTAAATTAAGCTAATGAGTATATGTATTGCCTACATACTCAGTTATTTGTGGTGAGAACCCGAAGGCTACTTTCTCAGCTGTTTTCAAATATCTTTTACATTGTTTTATCTTTAATTTCCCTAGGTTTCTTCAGTTTTTATATTTGCTTTTGACTCTGCTTTGGTAATTTATGTCTTTATAGAAATTTGTCAATTTAATTCACATATATATTGCCAGAATATAATCCTTTACAGTATCCTCTTATAGTCTTACTTTTAACTTTTGTAAGGTTTATTGAGATGGTGTGTCTTTGCTTCCAGGTTTTAGTAATTTGTGTCTTTTTTCTCTTTTTCTTGGTAAGTCTTGCTAAAGATTTGTCAATTTTATTCATTTTTTCTTTACAAAACAACATTTAGTTTAGTTGATTTTATCTACTGATTTTTATATTCTATTATTTCTTCTCTAACTTTTATTATTTATTTTTATTCTCCTTGCCTTGCATCATGTTTCTCTTCTTTTTCTAGTTTCTGAAAATGTAAGTTTAGGTTATTAATCTGACATTTTTCTTTTATTATTACAACTTCAGATTCCCCTCTAAACTTTGCTTTAGCTACAAATCTTTAGTTTTGATAATTTGTTTTTGTTTTAATTCATCTGAGTATATTTTGAAATATTTCTTGTGATTACTTCTTTGACCTGTTGGTTATTTTTAGCATTGTTTTCACTTTTTAACTTTCACATAGTTGTAAATTTTCAAAATTCCCTGCTGTTATTTATAATTTAATTTATTTATGGTCGGAGAACATATTATTTGCTGTATGATTTAAATCATTTAAATATATTGAGACTTCTTTTATGGACTAGCATATGATTTATCCTGGATAATATTCAATTTGTATTTGAGAACATGTATTCTGTTGCTGGTTAGAGTGTTCTATACATATCTAGATCTACTTGACTGAAAGTGTCATTCAAATCTGTTATATATTTGTTGATTGCCTTATGTGCTATTTAGAATGGTATATAGACATCTGCAGTAATTTTTAAATTGTCTATATCTCACTTCAAATATCTCAGTGTTTGTTTCATGTATTTTAAACTTTGTTGTCAGGTCCATAAATATTTATAATTTTAAAATGTTCTGCCTAACTGAAACATTTATTATCCTAATATGTTCATCTGTAACTCAAATATATATATTTTTTGGTCTTAATGTCTTTTGTCTGATATTAGTGTAAGCCACCCTAGATTTCATATGGTTGCTACTTACATGGTACATCTTTTTCCATTTTGTTAGTTTCAATGTATTTGAATCTTTGAATTTAACATATCCCCTGTAGATATGCTTGAATATTTTTTTAAATCTATCTGCTAATTTATGTTAATTGATTGGAATGTTTGATCCTTTCACATTTCATAATATTGTTGATATGCTTGGATTTATATAGCTTATTGGCTATTTGTTTTCTGTGTCTTAAGTTTTTACTGGTAACTGTTTTTCTTTAACCATGTTATTTTGTATTAAAAGGATATTTTCTAGTATTCCATTTTAGCTCATTTGTTTTTTAATTATATATGTTAAAATTAAGTTTTTGCTTTAGAAAATCTTTAGATTACAAAAAAGTTACAAAGATAGTATGGAGAGTTCTCGTATACCCTGCACTCACGTGCCCTTGTTATAATCTTATGTTAGTATAATACATTTCTTATGACAAGGTAACTGATATTGATGCATTGTTATAAATAAATTTTATATTTTATTCATATTTAGTTAGTTTGTACATTATATATCCCTGGATTCATTTACCACATTGCCTTTTGTCATCATACCTCCTTAGTCTCCTACAGTTTCTAAGACTTGTTTTTTTAATGACCTTGACAGTCTTGAGAAATATTAGTTAAATATTTCATAGAACTTCCTTTGATTTGTGTATTTCTGATGGTTTTTTCAGGATTAACTTGGTGTTATTGTTTTTTGGGAGAAAAATCTCAGAGTTAATATGTTATACTCATCATATCTAATGCATATGTTATCAATCTGACTTATAACTGATAATGTTAAGCATTATTATATGACCAAGATAGAACTTGTCAGATTTTTCTACTGTAAAGTTTCTCTTATACCCTCTCACTTTTTCTATACTGTACACTTTGGAAGGAAATCACCACATACAGCCTATATTTAAGAAGTGTAAGTTATGCTTCGTTTTCTTGTGTGTCACTTTTTCTATACTATACACTTTGGAAGGAAATCACCACATACAGCCTATATTGAAGGAGTGGGAGTTATGCTTCATTTTCTTGTGTGAATAGTATTTACAAAAATTATTTGAAATTTTTCGGTTTGAGAGATTTGTATATACTCTTTTATTTATTTACTCAGTCATTTTGTATGAGTATAGACTTAAGGATAATTATTTTATTTGGGACTATGAGTTTATTTAATTTATTTGATTGCTCAAAAAGCAGCACTGGTCCTTGTGAAATTTTTCAGTTGGAGCCTGTGTCCCTTTAACATATCCACATTGTTTTGTTTTTCTGAGTACTTTTTTACTTTCTGATGCTCCTGGATGCTCCAGAGTGTTTTGTGTATTTCCTGCTCCAACCCTAAAATCAACCATTTATCCAAGTTGCCCTGGATTCTTATACAGAAAAATGGTATTGGCAACTAAACTTAGGATCTAAGTGTGCTTGTTTCTAATGGTATATAATTGTTTGAGGCCTTCTCAGCAGAAAGGGCTTAAAAACACAATGTGTGTTTCATAATACTTCTTATATTTATCAATTCTCTGTTTATATTAAACTAGTCACGTGCTCATAATAAGGTATCTACCTCTAACCTAGTACCACATTTTATTATAACCTTCTTCCTTTGCTGTAATCTCCAATTCCCAGTGAGAAGTCTGGCTCTTTCCATATGCCAACCATTTACTAACTCGTTCAATCCCAGTATACGTGTATAGTGGTTTAAGAATTGTTATTCTGCACTCATTGAAAACAACATTACCAACTGGAGTACATTGGCTATATAAAAATGATTTTGTTGTTAGTCTTGCCCTCTTCAATCACTTTCAAACATATTTGGGGCAACAACTCTTTCCCTCTACCCTATAAGAGAGATTAAGTCATACATTTATAATATAGTTAGCTTCCTTTTTCACACAGTCTGCATTCCATCCTGGATTCTTTTAACTTCCCAATTTATTTTAAAATCTGCATATGTTAAGGTTTACTCTTTATGATATAAATTTCTGTGAGTTTAGACAAATGTATGGACATGTGCACACCTCTGTGGTATCTCACACAGAATGTGTAGTGCCTCCTCCACCTGCCATAAGTGTGGCCTCCCAGGGATTTCTGACTTTCAGGCTAGCCAACACTCAGCCTTCAGCAATTCATAAAAATTAATACTGAAGTGAGTAGTTTTATCTACTCTGGTTTCCAGTAGCTGCTACTTCAGATAGATCTCCATTGTTGTATCTTTCTGGACATACCTGACTCCAGATTTTGAAGTGATATTTTGACCTACAGCTTTCATTCTGTGGTAGATAAAAAAAACTATTGATTTTTAGCTTGTAAAACTTATTTGTTGTTATAAGTATAGAAGTGACAATTTCCAAGATCTTTACATACTACAGTTGATACTGAAAGTTGACTACTTGTATGTTTGTGCTATAAAAAGTAGTGTTATTCAACAAATGAAGATATGAATAGCATTGTTTCAATATAGGTACATTCTTTTCTCACTCCTTTTTGCTATTTATTGTCATATATATCATACCTATATATGTTATAAACCCAGAAGCACAGAGTTGTGATCTAGAAGCTCAGATAAGAAAAGAGTTAAATAATATATTGATGAAGTCTGTCACATTGACTTGATTATTATCATTTCTACAACTCTTTATTTCTTACCGTGGATTTAAGATACTTTTTCTTGTCATTTCTTGGTTACAATATAGCTACATACCTATTTTGATGTGCTGTCATTTTCATATATACTACATGTATATATGTTATAAGCTCAGCAACTCTTTAATAATTATTGTTTTTATACAGTTGCTTTGTAAATCAGTTACAAAGATAAAATATATATAATTATATTGTCTTTTATAACTACTTACATAATTAGCTTCCAACACATTTTTTTCTCATGTGAATATAAATTTTTGTCTGGTGTCACTTACCTTCATTCTGAATAACTTCAGATTTTTAAAAACATTTTTCTGCTTTTACTTTTGAAATAATTTTAGGCCCCAAAAATGTCACAACAGTACAAAACATTTTCTGTATATCTTTCACCCAGATGCCCAATGTTAGTATTTTACATAAGCATGGTGCATTTATCAAAATCAGAAAATTAACATTGAGAAAATATTATTATCTAATTTATGGACCTTGTAAAGCAAATCTACTAACCACAAATTATCTCATTCTTTATCTTTAAAATCTCTATTTCACTTTCCATTTTGAAAGATAGCTTTACTGGGTATAGAATTCTAAGTTGGTTGTGCATGTCATTCATTTACATTCTGGTTTCTACTTCTTTTTATGAAGCACAAGCTGTTATTCTTATTTTAATTTTTTTATATGTGTTGAGTCATTTTTCTTCTGCTGTTTATAACATTTCTGACTTTGGCTTTCAAAAGTTTTACTATGATGTTGCTAGATATGGATTTCTTTTTAAAAAAATTATTCTACGGTAGCTTTTTGAGCTTCTTGAATGCATGGATCAATGTTATTTATTACATTCGGGAAGTTATAAGCCATTTAAAAAATAGGTTTCTGTTCCTTTGTATTAGCTTTATATGCTGTATAACAAAGTATAACAAACAGTGGTTTAAAAAACATTCATTTATTATCTCACACTTTTTATGAGCCAGAAATCTAGTCATAAGTGTATTATTTTTCTATTACTGCTGTAACAAATTACCACAAACAGTGGTTTAAATCACTAAAACAAGCAGTTTATCTCTTAGCTTTAACAATCATACTATGGTTATGTGGGTAAAGGATGTAAAAGAGTTTTCTTTATTATTTTTGTAACTTTTTCTGTAAGCCTAAAGTGAAAATTTATTATCTTACAGTTCTGAAGGTCAGATGTCCAAAATGAATTTCACGTTTCACTGGACTAACAATGTTTGACTGTTCTGCATTCCCTCCTTGAAGTCCTAGGGTAAAAAATTACTGTCTTGCCTTTTCCAACATATAAAGGTTCTACTTCCTTTGGCTTGTGGTCTCTTGCTGAATCTTGACTCATTTAACAACATGAGTGAATGTGAAGTACATTTTACTGAATAAAAAGGCCAGACCTAATATGCTACACAATACATTTTCCATTTATTTGACAATTTTGAAAATTAAAAACATAGGGACTGAGAACAGATAAGTGGTTTCCAGTTTTGTGGTCTGGAGATAGAGTTTGACTGGAAAGGTACATAACAAATAAAATTTTGAGGTGATGGGACTATTCTGAACTGCACTGTACTGATCAGTACACAACTCTACACATTTGTCTAAAATTATAGAACTGTATTCCACTAAAGGTGTATTTTCATATGCAGATTAAAATAATCCATTAGCATGTCACCAGAAACTAAAATGAAATGCAGACTGTGACAAATAAATCTATCCCATACTGTAAATAAATGATATGACCATGGTGAATGAGATAATCAAGAAATAAGCTGTGCTTTGCAATTTAAAAAAAATCTTGTTTTGACTGGATATTGTGAGACTAAAGACAAAAAATATTAGTGTGCAAACACTGTACTCTGAAATATTTTCTCTGGTGAAGGTTAGCAATTTTGAAATAACTGTATATTATATATATATAAAATATATATATGGTTTGGAAAATTAAGTCAATATATTGCAGAAAATGAGAGTCAATCTGACAAAGAAAGGGTAGATGATGCTAGGATGTGTCATCTGTTGCTAAATTATAGGTAAGGGTTTTTACTCATCTGTTGCTAAATTATAGGTAAGGGTTTTACTCATAGATAGATTGATTGAAAGAGATAGATACAGAAATGAATACAGATACATCTGCATATATGGGCTAGTACACCAACACATATGACTCAGCTTTGTCCACTAAGAGAGTCCAAAAGCATTTACACCCCAGTAACAATGAGCATACCTAGTTCCCAGATCTTAGTTTCTAAGTACTATTTTCATTAACAAGAATGAGGTCTCCTTAGAGACATGACTAGTTCTAGGACCAGGAAAGAGAAAATACAAGTTAAGCATAGAGCTTCTTGTGGCATCACAGCATTGAGAAGTGCTAAGAAATAAGTATGGGCATGCCAAAAATACAGAAGAGTCAAACAGAAAGAGCACCCAATAGCCAAAACTGGGAAAAAAAAGTCATAAAATAAATAATAAGTGTTAAACTCTAACCCCGATATGGCTAATTTAATGTGTCAGTTTGTCTGTGCTACCAAGTGCTCAGATAGGTGAGCAAACATCATTCTCAGTGTTCATGAGGGTGCTTCTGGATGACATCATCATTTGAATCAGTAGACTGAGTAAAGCAAATGGAATTTCCTAATATTAGGGGGCCGCATTCAATCAGTTGAAGACCTGAATAGAACAAAAAGAGTGACCCTCTAATTAGTAAGAAGAAACTTTTCCTGCTTGGTTGTGTTGAGCTGAGACTTTTTTTTCTTCTAGTTTTAAATTTGAATGGAAACATCAGTTTTTCCCGTCTCAAGCCTTCCAGTATTTGAACTAGAACTTACACCATAAGCTCTCCTGGTTCTCAGACCTTCAGACTTATACTGGAAGTACATCATCAGCTCTCCTGGGTCTCCAGCTTGTTGACTGCAGATCTTGGGACTTATCAGCCTCCATAATCATGTGAGCCAGCTTGTTGTTCTAAATCTGTCTATATCTCTGTCTACCTATACCTATATCTTCTGTTGGTATGTTTCTCTGAAGAACCCTGACTAATACATACCCAAAGAGTAAAATAAATATCTATGAGACCATGGAAATATAAATAATTGGTTAAACAAATAAGCAAATGGGAAATAAGGGATAATTGGTCATTCTAAAAATATTTTAAAATAATGAATATATAAAAATAAGATGAATAAAACTCATCATTGGAAACCCATGTGATAATTGCTACAGTCAAGATCCACTGACAAATGTTAAAATCAGTGGCTAAAAATTTAAGCAGAAACAGAATATTTGCTTAATCTAAAATTTTCACTCCCTAAATATGTGTTAAATACAAAGGGAAAATTATTATATTATGGTGGAAAAACCTGGAAACCACCACCTAAAACAGGTGATCAAGGTTAACAACCCCATATTAGGACATCTTATTGTCATGTGCCTCCTGACATAACAATGTGGTATTCTTCTGAAAAAGAAAAAAAATAACGTGGCTTCAATTTAATCATGAGTAAACATCAGACAAATGCATATTGAGGGCAAATCTAAAAGGTACCTGTCTAATATTATTCAAATTAGTAAGGTCATAAAAGACAAGAAAACACTGAAAAAAAAAGCTATCATATATGGGAGAAGACTAGGGAAGCAAAACAACTAAATGTCATTAATGTAGGATCTTATATGACATTCTGAAACAGAAAAGCGACATTAATTGAAAGATTGGTGAAATACTAACAAGATTTATAGCTTATTTAGTCATACTGTACCAATGTTAATCTCTTAGTTTTGACAATCATGCTATGGTTATGTGACAAGTTATCACTGGGAAAATCTGGTAAGGGTATAGAAGAGTTTTCATTATTTTTACCACTGCTCTGTAAGCCTAAAATTACTTCAAAATGATAATTTAGAAAAGTAACTTGTACCCTCTATGAGGATGTCAAATAATATCTGAAGGAATCCTCTTTGAATAAAACCTAACCAAAAAATTCTAATATGAACTTCTCTTCTTCAGGATAGATCACTTTATTTTTTTGAAACTTTCTTCACTTGTATTATCTTTAAACATACATACTATTCATCTGTGTTTTTCTTCTTTGTATTCTCTCCAGATATTCTTCATCTCTCTTAAATTTTAGTAAAGCAGTATTCTGATTGACATAGGCCAAAGAAGGCAATACTAACATCAATATTTACTTTAACCCATGCTGGGGCTATGTGAGCCTGTCTTAAAATATTAATAAGAGGGATGCTGAGGGAGAACACCACATAATTCTAAAAGGTACATAAATGTATTCTAGACTGCAAAGGATTTTTTAAAAAAGGCTTAGACTGGAAAGAGTTTACTGAACTGTTAAGGTTATAAATTATAAATAAATTTATAGTTTAAAAATTATTTGCTTATTTATACACATCCCCATAATAGCTTATTTCAGAATTTAAAATAGAAAATAAACCATCTAAAACACTTAAAATTTTACTTTTAATTCCCGTCTACTTGAAAAATATTGCAGTAAAAATGTTACTCATTTTAAATAATTTACACAATAGATACCGAAGTAATCACTTAAACCACTCAATATCCAAAACTGTAAAAAAATTTTCATATTAAAATATATTGTACATAGAAAAAATTTGAGATTTTTACTGGGTACTGTGGTTAGCTATATACATGGTTAGCTAAGTCACTTCATCTCTGTGAGCCAAATCCAAAATGGTCATGTAGGGACATGCCAACTCTAATTGCAAAGTTCCAGCAGGAGTTCTTCATTCACTTAACAGTCTACTGAATAGTCTACCCCTGGAATTGTACAAAAGAGTGGCCCTTCCTGTAGCACAGATATGTATGTTACTCGATGATGAAATCAAGTTCCTGGGAGTTTCAAAATAAAACAATATGATGAGGACATGGTGTTCTGAATTCTAAAATTTGCATTAAAAAATGGACAATTTCTGGACAAGGATCACAATTCTGAAGAGGTAGGACAGTTCCCAGCATGGCATGAATCATTCATAATATTGACATATTTCTTAGTTGTTTTAAAAAGTGGGGTGGAGAAAATATACAGAAAAATATCTTAACATGAAAGGTATACTTGAATGTAATGTTTTTGAGATTCACCCTTACTTTTTCCACATAGCAATATTTTTATTTGGCTGAATGGAATTTCTTTAAAGGAATATGGTGCTCTTAATTTATTCCACATATAATTAACTTTTAACTAAATTTGAAAAATAAATTTTAGCTAAGACAAAAACAGTTTGGTTATACCCAAATATAAAATTGTTTTGGTAGATATTGGTAGCCCCCAACAGTTAAAAATAGACAAAGTTCTCTAGGTCTTCTCCCTCAGAACTCACCACCAATGGTATAAGTCATTGATAATATTCTGCTATACACACCATATTATGAGAAAGTAGGCATAACATTATCCTTTTAGGCATTTCTGTAAACATTTTGCCTCAAATCTCTAAGCAAGGCAGATAGGACACATTCAGTATCCTCCAAAAGTGACTAAACACAAGAACCAGAAATAATCCTAGACTTGGGTCACCACTCTAGGCCCAGTGTAGTATAAGTTCCTGATTAAGAGGCTCAAACATTAACTACTGATCTCCAAAGTATAGATTGAAAACCAACACACAAATATATCAGGCAAAACGTATTTTAAATATTTTAAAGAAAATTGCAGATAAATTAAAAATTTGTATCCACATACTCTGGTACAACTTGCCAAAACCAGAACTAACCTCTACATTAAAGAATTACCCAGGGAGCTGCTCTTCTTGACAGATTGGAGTGTGCCTATGGCTGTCGATTCGGCTGAATCTGTCCTAGCTTCTTTGCCCTTGGCCATCTATGAGGTGTAATGCTCTGTAAAAAGTCAAAGAGTGGGAAAAAGAAGAAAATTTTACGTATTATTATAGTATTGTTCAACTTGAGCCCCTGGCAGTTAACTCTGAACAATGGAAATATCTCCTGTATGTTATTAACTATTTCTACAAGACTCACTAGTTTTGACAGAAAATTTTATTTCCCTCAGTCTGTAGTTGGATAGTGTGGCTTTACATACCTTGGAGTCAGGTGATCTAGGCTTGGCTTAGCTGACCCAACTCTATGCCACCTGTCTCATTTGGGGCCCAGGCTGAAAGTGTAGCACCAGGTGAAAGCTTTTCTCTTGGTGGTGCCTGAGGTGAAAGATGGAAGGCAGAAACATGGAAGTATGTGAATCCATGTAGGTTCTATATCTGCAACTAGTTTTCAGTCACTTCCACCCAGATACCATAGGCGAAAGCAAGTCAAACTAAGCAGCATTCTTGGCTAAGGGGATGGAAGGATGGCCCGTGTCTCCTTTAAGTTGGAGCTTCTCATACAAGAGCAACCAGTAGAATCACCTGCAGGACTGATGAAAACAAATTTCTGGGCCCACCCTTAGATTCTCTGATTCAATAGGTGTGGAGTAGGGCCTGAGAGGCTGAATTTCTAAGCTCTCAGGTGATGCTGTTGCTGCCTTTGTTCCAGAAACCATAGCTTTAGAACCCTCTACCTTAAATCAAATAATCTGAGACATTGCCTGATTCATCTAGGCATCCAAATACCAGTGTGAGCAAGATGCCAGGCCATTCTATCCAAACCTCCTGCTCAAAATGTGAGAGTTTTATTCCTCTTTCATTGTGAGAATCATACACTTACATTGGGAGAAACGCATAGGATTTGGAAGATGTATTTGGTGTCTTCCCTGATACTCGCTGGCAGCGTTGTCTTAGAAAATTCTTTGAAAATCTTTGAGCCTCACTTTTGTAGTATGGAAAGCAGAAAGTAAATACAGGGTCTCAAGTGCACTGTGTGACTCAAAACACAAAAACACTTGTGATGGTGCCTGGTAAACTACCAAGTGCTCTGCAAACGGTATAATTGTTCTAAAGTAAATGGTTGCTCCAGGGGAGCTATTGACTATGAAATGACAGAAGACCAAGCTGTTTTCTAAAAACTGGAGCTACTTGTGCTCCCTGTGTCACCACAAAGCTATTTTCCTGAAAACTTTTCTCTCATAGGTATAATAGAAATGCAGTATTAAGCTTTGGCATGAGGCTCTTTATGCTCTGGAAAGCCTCACTCACAATGCTGATCTTTATAGAACAAAGGGAAATTCTCTCTGGCATCTTACATATTCCATGAACAACTGCTGTCCCTGTTGTGGAAAAGCCATAAGAAGCAAAACCTGTCCAATCTTTCTCTGGGCCATTACATTCAGAAAGATTTAGAATAAAGCTAGATGAAGTTGATTTATTTAATATATATCATTCAATTTACCCCTTCATCCCTCACATGGCACTTAATAATTGGGGAAAAATATTTCCCGTGATTATAACACACACTGCTATACATGTCATTTGTTAGATCCAAATCCCATTTCTAAAATCTCTATACTCCAGTCCCTGAAAACATCAGCTCCCAAAGGATACAGACCTCAACCCAGGAACAGCTGGGAGGACCTATTGTAGTGCCTTCTAAAATTCTCACACCCAGGTGTGAAGGCAGGAATAGATGGTGTCTCTTCAGGGAACATTCTAAACAATTGTTTCTTGATAGCAACAACCCTTACAGAAAGCATTAAGAGCTGAATACCACAGGATGCCTTTTTATTTTTCTCTCAGGTGGTGAAGTTGCTAAAAGGTAATATTTCTGTTTCACTAACATAGGAGTACGAGAACACCCAGGAGCTGAATGAAGGTGCACAGAATCCCATGCACATTCGATGCCATGCTCTATCCCACCCTGTTGACAGACAAAATGAAGTTATACATCCACATGTGCATAAGGAAAGCTCAGAAAATAAGGGAGCAAGGGAAAGAGAAAGCTACAGTCTTAACTCATGTATATTTCTTTATTAATGCCTTATCTCACTCTCTGAGATTCTTATGCAGTAACTCTGAAAATATAATTTAAGGGAGCAACCCAGAACCTCTGGGGCCAATCAGTAATGGATGCTTGTGAATGTGACCTTATTTGGAAATAGGGCCTTTGCAGATGTTCAAGTTAAGATGAAGTCATTAAGGTGGGTCCCAATCTAATATGACTGTGTCTTTTGTTTAAAAAGAGGAAAATATGACCGGGCGTAGTGGCTCAAGCCTATAATCCCAGCACTTTGGGAGGCTGAGGTGAGAGGCTTGCCTGAGCCCGCGGGTTCGAGATCAGCCTGGGCAACATGGTGAGACATACAATAAATTAAAAAATTAGCTTGGTGTGGTAGTGCGCGCCTGTAGTTCTGGCTACTTGGAAGGCTGAGGCAGAAGGCTCACCAGAGACCAGCAGTTTGAGGCTACGGTGGCCGTGAGCAGTGAGCCACTGTACTCCAGCCTGGGCGACAGAGTGAGACTCCAAAAAAAAAAAAAAAAAAAAAAAAAAAGAGGAGAATCAAACACAGAGATAAATACAGACAAAGAAAGAATCCATGTGAAGATAAAAGCAGAAATTCGGGTGATGAATCTACAAGCTAAGGAATGCCAAAGATTGTCAGCAAACCACCAGAAGCTAAGAGAGAGTCGCAGAACAGATTCTTTCTCACAGCCTTCACAATAAAGCAACTCTGCCAACACCTTAATCTTTGTCCTAGCCTCTAGAATTTTGAGGCAATATATTTCTGTTTTTAAACTAACCAATTTATGATACTTTGTTAGAACAGCCCTAGTAAATGAATACAGTTACTAAGACTAAGATAGCCTTAGATAACCCCTAAGGTCAGCAGAGTGGTGAGGGTAGTGGGGATAGGATGCCAGAGACTATTCGTCCTGGCTTCTCAGTATTGACCATTTCTTCTCTCTCCTGAAGGTCCAGTGTATCTCAGAGTTGTTCCCCCTACTCCTGTCACAACCACCATGCTCTCTATTTGCAAATTTCTTCTGGTTATAACACTGTGTTGGAAGATACGGAGTTAGTGGTGGTATGCAAGAGAAAGAGATGGGATATTTTTACATCTTTACTTAATTCATTGAGTCAACACCTAGTTTGGGGGTATCTACAATATAAAAGCCACTTTCTTAGGTGTTGGGCCTACATCATTGAATAGTACAGAAAAAACAAAAAAACAAAACAAAAACTACTCCTATCATGAAAAAAAGCTTATATAATACTGGATTCATAACCTGAAGTTAAATCCAAGTCTCAAATCCATCTTTTGCCCCAAAGTACAAGAGTGCAATGTGCTTCTTTTCAAAAGAAATAAACACTAATTAAGCCAATATTTCTCAACATGCCTTCGAAGAATCGCCTTCACCAGAATCTCTTACCGTGTTTGTGAAAATAAGGAGTAATGGGCTCTACTGTAAGGCCACTCAATTAAAGTCTATGAGAGTTGGGCCAGGACCTTAACATTTAGCATGTGTGCCCCTAAACTTTGAGAAAATCAGTTAAACTAAAGAGATTTTAAGCTCAGTAAGTGGAGGTTCAGTTGTTCTGTGAAACTAAAGTTTGAGACCTGCTGCTCAACCAAATAGATAAACTAAGTGGTAGGGTTGCAGGCTGCAACTATGGCAGTGTTTCCTAAACTTTCCAATAAATTCACTGAGGACATCTGGTAATAATGGAGCTTCCCAGTCCCATTTCACACAGATTCTGATCCAGTGGGACTGGCGTGGGGTAAAAAGTGATTCTTTGGTTGGCAGAAAAGTTTAGAAAAAGCAGAACTTTAGAATAAAAGTGCCAATCAGCTACATCATAACTGTTCCACACTCACGGAAAATTATTCAGGACACTACATTAGTCATTCTTATTTCCCCCTCAAATTTAGTAAATTTTATTCTAAGATGGTGTAACATGGTAATACCAAATCTGAAAGGGCTTGCACATAATGTTTATCTATTCCAAAGAAGTTACCTGGAGGTCCAGCAGAGAAACATATTGGTTTATTAAACATACAGTTTGCTAGAATTTTGTTGAGAACTTTAGTATCTATGTTAATCAAAGATATTGGCCAGTAGTTCTCATTCTTTGTTGGATGTTTACCTGGTTTGGGTGTCAATATGATGTTAGCTTCATAAAATGATTTTGGAAGAGTTCCATTTTTCTCGATTGCCTATAATACTTTCAACAGGATTGGTATCAGTTCCTCCTTGTATGCTTTGTAGAATTCTGCTGCAAAGCCATCTCGTCCAGGGCTTTTATTTTGTTCATTTATTTTTTTTGTTGGTAGGTAGTTTTCTTATGACATACTCGATTTCTGGGGTTGTTATTGGGCTATTTAGCGTCTCAATTTCTTTTTATTTCAACCTGGGGAGGTTGTGTGATGTCAGAAAATCCTCCATTTCCCTCAGGTTTTTGAGTTTGTTTCCATACAAGTGTACATGGTAATCTCTGATAAACTTTGTATTTCTTTGGGGTCAGTTGTGACTTGATCTCTGGCATTTCTGATTGTTTTTATTTGGGCTTTTTCTCTCTTGGTCAGTGTATCTATGGGTCCATCAATCTTGTTTAACCTTTCAAAGAACCAGCTTTTTGTTTTGTTGATTTTTTTGTATTATATTTTTGTATTCTATGTCTTGTATTTGGGCTTTTATTTTGGTGATCAAGATTGTTCTGCTGAAGTTAGGGCTTTGGTGGTCTTGCTTTTCCAGCTTCCTTAGGGGATTTGTTAGGCTGTTAACTTGTGATCTTTCCATTTTCTTGATGTGGGTTCGTAGAGACATAAATTCCCCTCTTAATGCTTTCATGGTATCCTAGGGATTTTGGTAAGATGTTTCTTCATTTTCATTTGTTTCCAGGAATCTTTTTATTTCTGTTTTGATTTCCGTGTTGACCCAGGAGTTGAAAATATGCTCAGCCTCACTAGTCATCAAAGAAATGCAAATCAAAACCACCTGAGATACCAACTAACTCCAGTCAGGATGGCCATCATCAATAACCCAAAAAACAACAGGTGCTGGAGAGAATGCGGGAAAAGGGAACACTTCTACACTGTTGGTGGGAGTGTAAACTAGTACAAACTCTGTTGAAAATAGTGTAGCAATTCTTAAAAGATCTAAAAATCGACTTTCCATATAACCCCGCAATCTCCCTACTGTGAATATATCTGGAGGAACTCATGTCACTCTATAAAAAAGATATCTGCACACGCGTGTTTATTGCAGCATTATTTACAATAGCAAAAACATGGAACCAACTGTGCTGCCCAATGAAAGAGGACTGGATCAAAAAAATACGGTACATATACATAATGGAATACTATGCAGCCGTAAAGAAGGACAAAATTATGAACTTCACAGCACTTGGATAGACTGAGTTATAATACTGAATGATCTATCACAGAAACAAAGAACTGAGTACCGCATGTTCTCACTTGTAAGAAGATATTGAACAATTAATATAATTAACAATTGTTAATTAATTAATCAATAATTGTTTATTAATTAATAATTTTAATTAATTAATAATTGTTATAATACTATAAGAAACGGATTGGTACTGGTTGGAAACTGATGGGAGAGAACACCTCATCAACAAGGGTACCTGAATAATGAATATTTCATACCTAACCTGAATTGTACCCCACATCTTTAAATTAAAAATTAAACAATGAAAACTTGTGGGAGGCACCATTGGGGGCAGGTTGGTGAAGAATCTGTGCCTCAGTGCATTATAATCAAAGCAATCAACCTCATCATTCCTATACAGTGTTTGTAATTACATTGATTAAGCATGATAACTACATTGTTTGCAGCTTTTCTTGGTCACCTGCATCCCATCAGTCAGGTATAGGGACAAACGGTCCAAGTCTGAGTAATCCCCTACAGATGGATTTTGCCAATTTTGGCTGGCTCTCCATTTTTTTCCTGCTGGGTATGTTTTAAAAGCTCAGCTGTGTAATTCCCTGGGTGTGAAAAAAGAAGCTTTCATCTCCAGACTCTGTGTTTTATACCTAACCTCTTGGCTACAGTTTCAATAGATCATTAGATCTTCAAGGGGGCTAATCCTGTCAACCCAGTATCTATCTAGGGCCTCTCCTCAGTAAGTGCTTAATAAATATTTACTTGTTGTAGCCTAGTTAGTAGTATTCTAAAGGGTTAGAAGATGTTTGGATCAAATTTAAACCACATCTTGTAATCCTCTTCTGCCCTGCAGTTGACTTTTCACCATTCAGTAAATGAAAAACCAAGTGTCAGTTTCTTTGCAGAACACCTTGTATTGATTCTCTTGAACGTCTCCTCTGCTCCTGCCTCCAACTCCAAGGACAATCTCAGAATGAGCAAGGTGGTCTGGTAAACAGATCAGAGCTGCACTTAAAAGTGATAACTTAATTTTTGTTTTGGCTTTAATATCAAGCTAGTTACTTCTCCATTGCTGTAGCAATTTAGTAATAAATGTATGCTACTTAAAGCAACTGTATTTATTTTGGACGTTTAAATAAAATTGAATAACCATTTCTTTTTATTGGTATGTCACACTGAGGTTTAAATTTAAACATGTGAGATCAATCTGTGGAAAAATATATGATTAAAAATGGATTAAATTTGATGAGTATGTTTAAAGAAAGAAAATGCAAAAGGAATATGATTTGAAGATTTTTTTATATGTCTTTCTGACTGTATTTTCTTAGCAAAAACTATGATTAGTATAGTAAGTGAAGAGGAAGCTCAGATAATAAAATAGAAGCAAAGACAATTTTTAAAAATGTGGAAAGTGAGCAGGCTTTCGAAGTAGTTGGACCCAGGAAACAATTCAGATTCTTACACAAAATAACTATCTGGCTTTGGGGAAGTCATCAACCCTCAAACAATAGTAAAATGCCTTTTTAAAATTTTTTTTTGCAAAAATTCTTTGGGATAAATATGTACAAGAGACGTGTTTTCTCCTCCTTAAGTAAAGTTATGAAGGTTCTTTAGAAAAGGACGAATATGGGGCAAATATTATAAGTTATACAGTTGTCAACTGGCGTTGGATATACAGCTAATGTGGGCCATTAGCACTAACTTCAGCTAAAAAAAAAAGGAATCAAATTCCTATCTTAGTTGACTAGTTTGTCTATTAAAGTTGTCATATGTTAAAACAAAAAAAACAGAACAAAAGAAAGAAACAAGAAAAATGTTCATCACACAAGAGATTTTGAAATGTGTTTTTATCATTTCATTTTGAACTGGAGTTTAATTTGCATTTATCTCACTGTTATGCCATTTGGAAAGTAGGTCAACATTTTAATAAATTGTAAGTAGCCACCAAGGAAAATTACTTACATAGACTTTGGAAAGTCCATTAATCGCTACTCTGTGTACTTGGGTAGAGATTTTCCTACCTTTTTAATAGAAAAATTCATCAATATTGTAAAGTACATGATGTGTTTTGATCCTGGGTTAGCAAAAAAGTTTTGCAAATCCCAACTTTAAGCCCCAAATCTAATTTGATAGCTTGGTGTATGCTGGTAGATAGGGGCAACGGAGGATGTCTGTTTAGGGCCAACAATCTATTCCTGAAGGTGTTGTTTGAAGGGAAAAAAACAAAAACAAAAAAACCCCCCTAAAAACATGATCCAACCCAATTTTCTCCATTTCTGTCTTTCCCAAAATAGTGATCACATGAAACCTGAACAAGGTGAGTTCTTATTTGCAAACATGAATGCCTTGTAATGAGATGAGATGCTAGCTAATAAGATTTCACATAAATCCACGGTGCTCATAACTTAAAGTTGAATTAATGTTTAGCTTTAGTCTCTCTTTGGTAACTGCGATATACATTTTATATTCATGTGTAAAACAGATTTTAAAGAAAATTAATTGATTTATTATGGAGAACATTCATCTTCTGAAAAGAGTCTTGTCCTTTTGAAGAGAATATGTACACATATAAAGTCAAGATATGCATTAGTTTAAAAAAATCTTTAAAATCTCACTTATTTAAAAGTGAAATCTTTTATAAATTGTTCAAACCAGAAACTACCTAGCTTGTTTCTAAAATGTGTCAATTTAAATAAAAGACTAACACTAACAGGTGTAGAAGTATTTTTTTTTAAGATGTGAGGTACAATTCAGGGCTAGGTAGATAAGTGGTCATCATACAGGTAAAGTTTGGGCCTCCCTTTGGTCCCCACTTCGCCTGGTTTGAGATAGGGTACCCTTTTATTCAAAGTTGTCTTTATGGTTTAACTATAAAGCAGTATCCCTGTCTGTCCATTATGTTACAAGGGAAATTTTAAATATGTTACAAAAATATTGCTGAAAATAGTGGCAAATGGAAGAAGACAGGGAAATTTAAGCTAAATTCTGGTAATTGTGGTCTGTTGAAAG
Organism: Carlito syrichta; assembly: GCF_000164805.1. Taxonomy (NCBI): domain Eukaryota; kingdom Metazoa; phylum Chordata; class Mammalia; order Primates; family Tarsiidae; genus Carlito; species Carlito syrichta. The sequence goes on along the minus strand of NW_007256178.1, from coordinate 188,600 downwards.
TAAAAATAAAATAAAATTATTTCTAGCCTGTTAATACTTCATAATGATAAGCAAAAATTTTAAGAGCTAAAAATACCTATAGGTAGTAAGTGGACTTTTTTTAGTGTGAATTTTGTACAATTAAAGAGGAAAGCGACAGGGTCTTAAATGTATTAATTGCCACTTAGAGGAGAAATATTTAAGAATCTAACTCTTGATACAGACTGGAGAATATATTGGATTCTTTATAAACCACCATTTTAAGGAATAAGACTTATATCCAACTCTGAATTTCCTTCCAACTCTGGATTTGTTGAATGTCTGACTCAGGCAGATCTGGCTGTTGTTGATGAGGGTGGGGCTGATTTGGGGGTGCTCATTATGCTGCTGCTTCTGTCACCTCCTCCTTACACAGATAATGAACCAGGAAAAAGCCATAACTGGGTAAACACAATTTTCAATCCATTAAAAAGTAACAGTGGCTAACATCATTGTCCCAGACCATAGACTGCTCACATATAGAATTGGGTTAACTTCATTCATTCCTCCAGAAAATTGCCAGATGTGTGAGCCTGTGTGATATACTCAAACTTTCATCTTTGAAGACAGAAAAAGTCCTGGAAGGAAATTCATAAAAACACTATTCTATAAAGTGTTTACGTCACACAATCCTTTCTTTTTCCTCTCTCTCTCTCTCTCTCTCTCTCTCTCTCTCTCTCTCTCTCTCTCTCTCCCCTCGCCTCCTCTCTTTTTTTTTATCAGTGCTGGATGAAGAATTTGTAGAAAAGAGGGGCACAGGCATTTGATGTTTTGTGAGCGATTTTGTGAGGGCTTGTGAGGTAATAGGTAGAATGGAAGATTTCTTGTTTTTGGACTTCTACCCCTGAAAAAAAGTACCAGCTGTCGTATCCCATCCTCTGGCCTAGCAAAGTTTATTAGTTGTCCAGTTAGGGGACCATTCATTTGCAGCAATGACTGATGTGTACGACTGATGGTCCAGTCATCTGTTGGGAAATAAGTTCTCATATATCTCTCACATTTTCCACATGGCTTTTGAGTGGGGGCACTGAGATCTTTTGTTCTGTACTCTCTTTTTAGGGATGTTTGTATGTTTTGCATGAGCAAACAGACATGGGTGAAGGAGACAGTGTCTCAGTTCATGGTTAGAATGTAGATTTGTTAGCTTTCCAGGATTATAAAAACAATGTCTTCCTTGGTCAAGTTTGTCATCAATCCCTTGTGAAGTATCTGGGTTTCTTAAGTTCAACATTTCTCAGCTATGACACAGACCCACTGTGTGAGCAACAACATCAAGTTCACTCCATACCAATCGAATAGCACTTGGGAACAAGGGGAACAAATGCAACCATGAAGCTCATACTGCCTCCTTTGCTGGTAGTGATCAAGGTCTTTGTGTGACCCAGTAGTAATTTGTATTTTGTCTGCATCCATGAAACTGTGGCAGACTAACTTATTAGTTTGAAAGTAGGATGAAACTCAGACTCTTAATGGTTATTGACACCACTGTGCCCAAATATCAGCCCTGTAGGTTGCTATCGAAACTATTCTGCAATCTGTTTTTTTTTAAACCATTTTAAGAATACACAGCACTAGTAAATGCACCAGCATGAAACTTTCTCAATCTGGAGAACTGTGAAAATCCTCCAAATTCAGAAATGTTCACTAGTTTGATGTGTTGTTCTTCCTGCCAACCTCTTTTCCACATTGTCTATGATGTTATCATGAGCTTTTATCAGAATTTCTGAGGAAAGTAAGGTACACTATATTTTTACACTTCTCCTGATCTGTCAATCCTTAATACTAACTGTAGGTTTTAGAATGATTATATTTTATTAGCATTGTCTTCTTTTATAGATATAACTGTACATGAGCTCAATGTACTCATACTTATGCAAACACACAGATAATTGTACTGTTTTAAATAAATGCTTTCAATTATATAGACATGCCTTTGTTCTCCATGTTTTGTTGTTGTTGTTGTTCCTAGTTTGTAGATATTTGTGTGAGTGTATGTGTATCTTTGTGTATAAAGGGATTTAAAGTATTTTAGATATAAATCTAGCATACCATCCAAGTTGCTGTGAAGCTCATGTTTGTTCTTCTTTATGGCTGCATAACATTCCATTGTACCTCACATCTTTAAAATAAAAGAAAAAAGAAAAAATTAAATACATGACTTTTGCTTATTAAAAAATAATAATAAGGCTGGTGGCTCAGCCTGTAATCCTGTGCTGTGGGAGGCTGAGGTGAGTGGATTGCCTGAGCCCGCGTGTTCGAGACCTGCCTGGGCAACTTGGTGAGACCTCATCTCTACAATAAATAAAAAAATTAGCCAGGTGTGGTATCGCACACCTGTAGTTCCAGCTACTTGGAAGACTGAGGCAGAAGGATTGCCGGAGCCCAGCAGGTGGAGGCTGCAGTGGCCAGCAGCATGCCACTACACTCCAGTCTGAGCAACAGAGTGAGACTCCAATTAAAACAAACAGACAACAAAAACACGAAGATACCATATACATTAAAGTAACATACAAGAGGTGGATTCTCCTACAAACTCTGATGCAGGCAGTTTAGATGACCTTCATCAAGTCATCTAATATCTGAGAAACTCTATTCACTCAGGTGGACTGATTGAATTAAATTATTTTGAAAATAACTCTAAAATTGCATGAAACTATAAAACTTACCTTTGTTGCTATATATTACTAGTCTTTTATTTATAACTCTTCAGAAACAGGATTCTAGATCAACTTCTGGTCGTTAAAATCTTTCCACAGGAAATGAATAATGAAGGTGATAACACAAAGCAGAAGATTTTTAGAAGTGGCCATAGCCTCATATATAATATTGGTTTTCCTAACTTCATCGTGGATATTATAATCTGATATTTAAGTATTTTCCTGCATTACCTGATTATATCTAGTAGATGATGCAAGATATTAAGATATTTCTTTAGTGATTAGGTATTTCCTTGGAGACTGGAACATTATATTCTTCTTTGTTGTTGACTAAAATAATAGATAATACAAAAGCTGCACTAGAAGCTAAATATTTGTCTAGATAGATTTTATTCATTTTCATTTATGATACATTAAAAAATTATTATAAGCAGAGGGAGTCTCAGCAGATATATGCAGGTTTAGCCTTAATACCTTTCTCTGATACTAAGCTTCTGTGATGCTCCAAACTCCCCTCCCATTTGAGGTGTGCTGCATCTCTAGCACTGTGTTCAAAGATCACCTATTCGTTTCCCTACTGACTGAAATGTATTATCTATTCAATTCATTCTTATTGTTCAAGATTCCCTGACAATCAAAGTAACTGTTTATGAGGGAATTAAAGTTGAAGATAAAATTAAGGTTGCTAATCATCTGATTTTAAAATAGGGAGATTATCCTGGATTATCCCAGTAATCCCAATGTAATCACAAGGGTCCTTAAAAGTGGAAGAAGGCAGAAAATAAGGTCAGAGCTATGTGATGTGAGAAAGACTTGGCTGACATAGCTGGCCATTGCTGGCTTTGAAGCTGAAGGAAGAAAACTATGAGAGAAGGAATGCCAATAACGTTTAGAAGCTACAAAGACAAGGAAATGAATTCTTACCTAGAATTTCCAAAAGGGTATGCGGCCTTGCTATCAACTTGATTTTAGTCCAATGAGATCTTTGTTGGACTTCAAGACTACAGAGCTGTAAGATAATAAATTGTGTTGTTTTAAGTCACTAAGTTTCTGGTAATTAGTTACAGGAACAAAAGGAAACTAAGACAGCATCCAATCCCATCCCCACTGATTAAAGCTCATCTATTTTAACATAAAGAGCTATCATATACACCCTCTTCTCCACATTGCATATATTCACCACTTTGCATTTATCTGGACAAGGGAAAACAAGCAATGCAAGACAGATCAATCAGAACTCACCTTCCTAAAATTTGAAATATGACAAGAGGAGTAGAGAATAGAAAGTAGCAGCAGTGTATTTAACCTGATTATGACCCCAAAATTGTTGTGTCTGCTCCTTTGCTTTCAATCGCTGCCTGGTTTTGACTTTCTGAATCCTAGTTTGGTACCATTTCTTCAATATTTTTAGCTACACCATGTTTTTCCAATAAGTATATTTTGTGGTGAAGCTAGCCAATGTCTTATTATTTAAGGCACCTGAATTGACAAATATTCTCAGGTACTTTATTTATATTTAAATTTTAACTAATTTATTTATTCACTCATTTTTATATAACTTCTTTTATATACAAGACAGTCTTTAGAGACAACAGGCAACTCAAAGGAGCAATTCTAAGGCTCAACATTTTAAAGAACATATGTACTTTGGACAACAGAATAATAAAATTTTAAAACACAAAAATAGTTACATCCAGGGCATTGGTATAGAACCTACCCTATGGGAAAATAGAAAGAGTATGGTGTCAGATCCTGGACTAGTGCCTGAAGCATAGAGAGCATACAACTATTTGTTCAATGAGAGATCAAAATATAAGATTAAAAGTTAAAAAATTATGAGCGTAATTAAAGGAAGACAATAGAAAGCGCAAGACCAATGAAAAACAAATAAAGTTATTTGTAATAAAAATGATTTGCCAACTATTTCTTTTTGACCCAAGAGGAGAAAGTTTTAAGAGGAATAAAAAGAGATAAAAGAAACTGAAATGGCAAAGATGAATGTAATGAAGACGTTAATAAGTACATCAGGAAAAGAGCTTAGTATTAGAGATGTTATTGCAAAATAACAGAATGACATATTATTATAATTTCAAATCAAATGATGAATCCTTCCTTCTTATTCATCCCATCTCATCATATCAACTAACAGCTTGAATAGATTTAATTTCAGCAATCTCATATAGTTGTATTGGTTTACTTCCTTATTTCATAAACTCAGTCTTACATATCCATGGGCCTCCAATCTCAAGAGCAAGCAACCAGAATCACTTGGAATCTGGAGTTAGCTCAGAATTCGTATTACTTTCTTAAAATACTCTCTGGAAGAAAAGCTGGAAATCCAAATACTTATCTCACTGACATATGACCCAAAGAGCTTATGACATTCTCAGCCCTCTGGAAAAACATGACAAAAAAATTTTAAACATCTTTTATCCCTAGACTACTGAATCCATACACACAGTATATCAAAAGAATAAGCATTTTTTCAAACTTTTCATTTAAAATCTCAAACACATGGAGAAGCTGCAAAAATAATATAATAAAATCCTTTACATTATTCACCTAGATTATTTACATCTTGCCCAATTTGTACCTCTGTCTATCCATCTATCCATAGTTGGCTCTGTCTCAGGCTGTCCCTGCCTCTCTGCTCTTTGGCTCTTTGTCTCTCTATCTCTCCATATATATATATTACATATATTTATAAATATAATGTTTATATATAATACTATATGTAAATTACAGAAAAATGAATTAATATGATTAATATATGTGTCATGTCTTCATTCCTATGTATACAAGACAACCTTTTTTTCTGAAATATTTATGAGTAATCATGAAACCCCATTCAGAAGTATTTCAAAATATAGCTCCTAAAGGTAAAGACATTCTCCTATGTAATCACAATAAAATTATCTCACTTAGAAAATTAGCACTGAAAACCAGTATTGTCTAATACTGAGAGTATTATCATATAACCCAACTTTTGCTTTTAAAGCATTTTTTTAAAATGCAGGATAAATTATCTATTTAATTGTCATGTTTACAAAAGTCAATAAAGCCAGGTGCAGTAGCTCATGTCTGTAATCCTAGCCCTTTGGGAGGCAGAGGCGAGAGGATTGCCTGAGCCCAGGGGTTCAAGATCAGTCTGGGCAACTTGGCAAGACCTTGTCTCTATAATAAATCAAATTAGCCGGATGTGGTGGTGCACGCCTGTAGTTTCAACTACTTGGAAGGCTGAGGCAGAAGGATCACCTGACCCCAGGAGGTCAAGGCTGCAGAGGCCATGAACGTGTCACTGCACTCCAGCCTGGGCGACAGAGAGATTCCTACTAAAAAAAATCAGTCAAATAGTTATTTTGTACTTCATGACATCTATACTTGAAAATAATTCATAACAGTTTTTGCAATTGCTCAGTTTGAATTTGTTTACTTGTTTCTTTGTGCATAGATTTAAGTTTTAAAATGTTGCAGGCTTACTACATACGTAACATTGTGCCTTTTACTCTACATTGCATTAAGATGCACTTGGTTTCAGTTTCATTACTGTTGATGTTAAGTTGAATTACTTGATTAAGGTGCTGTCACTAGACTTATACATTGTAAAGAAACATTTTTTCTTTGTAATTAATAGACAATTTTTGAGATGATGCTTCAAAACTATGTGAAGACTGTTGAACAAGGTGGCAGAATAGACAGCCCAGACTTTCATTCCCTCTACAGAAACACAAAATAAAAAACAACAACAAAAAAAGCAGACCAATCCCTTTGCGAGAAATCCCGAAACCAATTAAGAGGCCCTTGCATCCTAGGCAAGTGAGAAATAAGCAGCATCAAAGTCATATGTATGACACCGTAGTTTATTTCTCTGGCATAGCTCTTGGCATTTCCCTGGGGTTTTAAGTTAAAGGCTAAACACACATCTACAGTTCATACTTTTTAAGGTACTGTCCAAAGGGCTGGTTTCTTGCCTTAATCTAAGCATTGGCAAAAAGGGGTTCCAAATCTGGGAAATAATGAATAACAGATATTCAGATTCACAAATTCCTAGATACTAACAAAGATACATTTGAAGAAGTGTACACAGAGACGAGATACATTATAATCAATTTGTGAAAAGTCAAAAACAGAGAATTTCGAAAACAATAAAAATGGCTTGTCATGTACAGTGGAGACCTCATACAGCTATCAATGGATACCTCAGCAGAAAGCTTGTGGGCAAGAAGGGAGTGGGATAATATTTTCAAAGTGCTTAAAAAATAGTGCCAAGAAGAATGCTATTCCAGCAAACTTCCCTTCAAAAATGAAGAAAAGATAAACAACTTTCCATATAAATAAGACAGAAAGCTCATCACTACTAGACATACCTTACGAGAATCACTAAAGGGAGTCCTCCAAGTTGAAATAAAAGGATACCAAAAAGTAATGTGAAAGTATATAAAAGTATAAAGCTTGCTGGTAAAAGTAAATATACACAAATACAGAATACCACAATTCTGTAATGACAGTGTATAAATCACTTTTGGTTCTTCTATAGATGATAAAATACAAATGCATAAAAATAAGTCCAAAAACATGTTAATAGCTATACAACATAAATGATGAGGTTTGTGACATCAATTACATAAAGTGTTGAGAAGGAGAAAGAATCGAATTTTTGTACACATTTAAATGTATCAAGTTAAACTCAAAGTTATAACTAAGATATTTTATTTAAACCCCATAAGAATGACAAATAAAACACAGAAGATACATAAAGGGAAATGAGAAAGCAACAAAGCACGTTACTACAAAATATCAGTGAAGCACAAAAATGAGAGCTAAGGAGGAAAATAGAGACAAAAAACTGCAAGAGAGAAATAAAACAATTAACAAAAGGGCAAGAGTAGATCCTTCTCTATCAGTAATTAATGTAAATGGGAGTGAATTAAACTTCTCTATCAGAAACCAGACTGATTGAATGGATAAAACAAATAAATAAAAACAAGACCAATTTTTATTTTGTCTGCAGATGGCTACCTTTCAAATTTCAGGATGTACATAGATGAAAAATGAAAAGATGAAAAGTATTCTATGCCAATGGTATATAAAAAAGAGTAGACTTTATGTCAGAAACCATTACAAGAGACAAAGAAGGACATTATATAATGAAAAAAAAGAGCAGAAAGGTATAACAATTATAAATATATATGGACCCAACAATAGACCACCCAAATAGGTGAAACAAACATTAACAAAACATTTGGAAGGAATGGATGACACCACAATAACAGTAGAACATTTAAATACACTGATTTCAATAATGGATAGAGCACCTATACAAAATATCAGTAAGAAAACAGAAATTTGAACAACACTATAGAACAAATTAACTAACATACATAATCAGAACATTCCACCCAAGGGCATACAGATCATTCTGCAGTATAGTTCACATATAAGTGATGAAACCATTTTTAACAAATTTGAGAAGACTGAAATTATACAAAGTATCTTTTCTGACTACAGCAAAATTAAACTAGAAATCAATGGCAGAAGAAATATTAAAAATTTCACACATTTATGAAAAACCAATGGGGCAAAGAAGAAAATAATAGGAAAATTAGAACATATTTTGAGACAAAGAAAAACTATAACACAACATAAGAAAACTTACAGGATGCAGCAAAATAAGTGCTTAGAGGAAAGATTATACCAGTCAAAAACTTTATTAAAATAAATAAAAATCTTAAGTAAACAATCTAACATTATACCTCCTAAAACAAACACACTGTTAAGAACAAACTAAGCCCATAGTTAACAGAAGGAAGGAAATAATAAAAATTAAAGCAGAAATAAATGAAATAAAAACAAAGCAAAGCAAAAAATCCATGGAACAAATAGTTGGCTTTAAAAAACAATCAAATTGAAAAATCTTTAGCCAGTAAACTAAGAAAAATGACACTAATAAATACAATTAGATATAAAAGAGATCGGTGACTCAGCCTGTAATCCCGCCCTTTGGGAGGCTGAGGTGAGTGAATTGCCTGACTCCGCAAGGTTCGAGACCCACCTGGACAACTTGGCAAGACCTCATCTCTACAATTAAAAAAAAAAAAAAAAAAAAGATATAAGAGAGAAGACATTATTTTTGATGCCACAGAAATAAAAAGGACCAAATGAAACAACTATGAACAATTATACCTCACAAATTGGGCAGCCTAGTAGGTTTAATGATAATTGCATTTCAGGGATAAATCCCACTTGTTCATGGTGGATGATGGATAAATTCCTAAAAATATATAATTAATAAGATTAACTCATGGAGAAATAGAAAATATGAGCAAGCTGATAACCAATAAGGAGATTGAAGAAGCTATCAAAAACCTCCCAACCAAAAAATAAAACACTCTGGACCATATGTATTCAGTGAAGAATTTTATCAAACATTTAAATAATTCATGCCAAACCCACACATATTCATCCAAAACATTGAAAATGAAGAAATACTCATTTTATACAGCCAACATTATGTCTTACCAAGTCAGAAAAAAATAGTATAAGAAAACGACAGATCAGTAGCCTTGATGAATATAATGGAAAAGTCCTCAACATAATACTAGCAAACCAAATTTGCTAGTGCATTAAAAGGATCATTTCCATGACTAAGTGGGATTTATCACTGGAATTCAAAGATCATTAAATCTATAAAAATCAATGTGTCACACCACATTAACAGAATGAAGAATAAAAATCCCATGATCTTGTCAATAGATGCAGAAGCATTTGACCAACTCAACACCTTTTTATGATAAAAAATTCAACAAACTAGGAATAGAAGAAAATCACCACAACATTATAAAAGCTATATATAAAAAGTTAGCAGCTACCAACATATTCAATGGTAAAAAATAAAGTTTTTCCTCTAAGATTAGGAAAAAGGCAATGATGTAAACTCTCTCCACTTCCATTTAGCATAATACTAGAATTTCCACCCAGAACAACGAGGCAAGATTAAAAAAAGGTCATCCAATTTGGAAATGAAGAAGTAAAATCATCAGTGTTTAACTATGATATGATCTTAAATGCAGAAAACCCTAGAGATTTGACACAAAATTTTTAAAACTAATAAATTCAGCAAAGATACAGCGTACAAAATCAGCATACAAAAATGAATTGAATTACATTTCTACATACTAACAAAGCACAATCCAAAAACAAATTAAGAAAACAATCCTATCTACAATAGCATAAAATAAATATGAAGTCTAAGGCGGGCTCAGTGACTCAGCCTGTAATCCCATGACTTTGGGAGTCTGAGGTGAGTGGATTGCCTGAGCCCACAGGTTCGAGACCTGCCTGGGCAGCGAGACCTCATCTCTACAATAAATCAAAAAATCAGCCGGGCATGGTAGCGTGCACCTGTAATTCCGGCTACTTGGAAGGCTGAGGCGGAAGGATCGCTGGAGCCCAGCAGGTCGAGGCTGCGGTGGCCGGGAGCGGCCACTGCACTCCAGTCTGGGCGACAGTGTGAGACTCCAACTCAAAAATAAATAAATAAATAAATAAATAAGAAGTCTACAAGTTCAGGAACTTGCCCCCGTGAACTTATGTTGGCAGCACTGTACAAACAAATGGGTAAGGTTTCATAATGTTGGTATATCAGTGTCTTAAAACTGTGTTCATGTCAACGTGTGGCGGTGTCTTGCTGATAGCATTTCTTATTGTTGTTGCATATTTTTGTGTGCCATCACAAGACTGTCAGAGCTTGAATTAGAGCAATGAACAAACATTAAATTTATTGTTAAACTTGGCAACAGTGGAAATGAAATCAGAGCCATGTTAGTCCAAGTATATAGGGATAATGCCATGAAGAAAATGGCAATGTACAAATTGATTAATCATTTTTCTGAGGGGAGAGAAAGCATCTATGATAAAGAGGTCAGGACAGTTAATAACAAGCAGAACTGACAAAAACATTGAAAAATTCATTGAATTGTGCATCAAAGTCATTGGCTGACTGTGAGAAAAATAGCAAATCAAATAAATATCAATAAACAGGAAAATCTTGGCATAAGAAAGATGTGTGCAAAATGGTCCTGAAGGAAGTCTTGCATCACAACAATGCACCAGCTTACACAGCACTGTCTGTGAAGGAGTTTTTAACCAGTAAACAAATATTTTAACACTACATGTCTGATCTGGTCCCCAATGACTTTTTTCTTTACCCAAAGATAAAGGAAATAATGAAAGGAAGACATTTTGATGAAATTTAGCACATCAAGGGTAATACGACGACAGTTCTGATGGCCATTCCAGTAAAGGAGTTCCAAAATTTCTTTGACAGGTGGACTAGGCACTGGTGTCAATCCATAGTTTCCTGAGGGTAGTACTTCAAAGGTGACTGTAGCAATATTCAGCAATGTGGTATGTAGCACTTTTTCTAAGATGAGTTCATGAATTTAATTGTCAGATCTTGTAAAATACTCATGAATAAACTTAACCAAGGAGGTGAAATAAAGCTAATAAACATTGCCAAAATAAATTAAAGATGACACAAAAAGATGGAAAACATCTTGTATTCGTGAATGGGAAGATTTAAAATAGTTAATATGTTCCTATTATTCAATGCTATTTACAGAATCAGTTTAATCCCTATCAAAATCCCCATGACATTTTTTACAGAAATAGAAAAAAATGAGAAAATTCATGCAAAACCATAAAAGATATAAAATCGCCAAATCAATTTTGAACAAGAACAAAGCTGAGGGCATTCACATTTCCAGATTTCAAAATCTATTACAACACTATAATGATCAAAACAGTACAGTACTGGCATAAAAAAGCATGTGGGCAAAAGGACAGAATGGAGAGCCCAGAAATAGACTCAAGCATATATAGTCAACTGAGATTTGACAAGGCTGCTCAAAATACACAATGAGGAAATAATAAACTTTTCAATAAATAGCACTGGAAAAACTGGACATTCACATGCAGAAGAGTAAAATTGGACCCTTATATTACACTATACACAAAAATCAACATAAAATGTATTAAAGAATTAAATACAATACTTGAAGCTATAAGAAACCTGAGGGCAAGTTTTTCTTTTCTTTTCTTTTTTTTTTTTCAAGGTTTTATATTTATTCATTGTATAGTTATTACTCAAACTTCTCTAAAATATTAGAACAGTAAGACTAAAGATCATCAGGACAATGAATAAAACAGGAAGTTTTCCATAAACTTAGCCTTGGTAACACATTTTTATATGACCTCTAAAAGCACAGGCAACAAAAGCAAAAATAGACAAGTGGAATTGCATCAAACTGTAAAGTTTCTGCATAGCAAACAGTCAATGGAGCAAAAGATAATCCATTAAGTGGGATAAAATATTTGGAAATCACATATCTGATAATATCCAAAAGAATATAAAACTTCTGCTTACAAGTCAAAAGCAAAATATCTAATAACCTGGTTTAAAAATTGGACAAAGGACTTTTCTCCAAAGAAGATATATAAATGGTCAATAGATATATAAAAACATAGTCAACATCACTAGTGATAAGGGAACTTCAAATCAACATCACAAATAGATATTACTTCAAACTTTTAGGAAAACCTTTAAAAACATAGATAATATCAAGCATTCAGAAGAATGTGCACAATGGGTGCGAATTTATAATGGTTTTTATCAAGAAGGGGTGCTGGATTTTATCAAAAGTTTTTTTCTATCTAATGATATAATCATGTGGTTTTTGTTTTTGCATCTGTTGATGTATTTAATTGCATTTATGACCTTACAAGTGTTGAACCAGCCCTGTATCCTGGGGATGAAGCCTACTTGTTCGTGGTGGATGATTCTTGAGATGTGTTGTTGAATCCTATTTGCTAGGATCTTGTTGAGAATTTTAGCAACAATGTTCATCAAGGATATTGACCTGTAGTTCTTTTTCTTTGTTGGGTCTTTACCTGGCTTGGGTATCGATGTGATGTCAGCTTCATAAAATGATTTGGGAAGAGTTCCATCTTTCTTGATTGACTGGAATACTCTCAGTAGGATTGGTAACAGTTCCTCCTTGTATGTTTTGTAGAATTCTGCTGGAAAGCCATCTGGTCCAGGACTTTTTTTGTAAGTAATTTTCTTATGACATAGTCAATATCCTGGATTGTTATTGGTCTGTTTAGGATCTCGATTTCTTCTTGTTTCAGCTTGGGGAGGTTGTGTAATGTCAGAAAGTCCTCCATTTCCTTAAGATTTTCAAGTTTGTTTCCAAATAAGTGTACATTACAAAGTGGGCAAAGAATATGAATAGACAGTTCTCAAAAGAAGATATACAAGCAGTCAACAGATACATGAAAAATGTTCAGCCTCACTAGTCATCAATGAAATGCAAATTAAAATCACACTGAGATACCACTTAACCCAGTCAGGTTGGCTATCATCAATAACTCAAAAAACAACAGATGCTGGAGAGGATGTGGCAAAAAGGGAACACTTCTACACTGTTGGTGGGAGTGTGAACTAGTACAACCTCTGTGGAAAACAGTGTGGCAGTTCCTAAAAGTTCTAAAAATCAATCTTCCATAGAACCCCCAATCCCCTTACTGGGAATATATCTGGAAGAACTCAAATCACTCTGTAAAAAAGATACCTGCACAGGTATGTTTATTGCAGCATTGTTCAAGGTAGCAAGAACATGGAACCGTGCTGACCATCAAAAAGGACTGGATAAAAAAATGTGGTACATATTATGCAGCCATAAAGCAGAACACAATCATGAACTTTACAGCAACCTGGATGGACTTAGAGTCTATAATACTGAGTGATCTTTCACAGAAACAGAGAACTGAGTGTCACATGTTCTCACTCATAAGTGGGTCTTAAACAATTATCATAATACTATAAGAAAAGATTGGCAGTAGTGGGAGACTGCCAGGAGGGGAGCGGGGAAGTAGGATTGGCAGTAGTGGGAATCTACCTGGGGAAGGGCGGCACACCACATCAACAGGGGTACATGTATAATGAACATTTGTATACTTAACCCTGAATTGTACCTCACATCTTTAAAATAAAAAAATTAAAAGAAAAAAAGAAAATGTCTTTTAATAAATATATGAGATTCAGAGCTCCAATAATATGTGAGCACTTTGTCATAAACACTTATATCTAGAGAATAAAATAATTATCTCATAGCAGTTACTTAAACTGTCCATACAGGCATACTGTATTTTATTAGACTTCACTTTATAGTGCTTTGCAAATATTGTGTTTGCTACAAATTGAGGTTTGTGAAAATCTCATGTCATATGTGTGCCATTTTTCCAAAAGCATGTGCTCATTTCTCCTTTATGTCATATATTGGTAATTCTTGTAATATTTCAAACATTTTCATTATTGTTATGACTGTGATGGTGATCTGTGATCAGTGATTTTTAGTGTTACCTTTATAATAGTTTTGGAGTATCATGAACTGTGCTCATGTAAGATGGCAAACTTAATCGATAAATGTTGTATGTGTTCTGACTGCTACACCAAATGGCTGTTCCCCTGCCTCTCTCCCTCTCCTTGGGCTTCCCTGTTCCCTGAGATGCAACAATATTGAAATTAGGCCAATTTATGACCTTACAATGGGCTCTTAGTGTTTAAGTGAAAGGAAAAATCATGTGTAATTCATTGTAAATAAAACTTATAAATTATTAAGCTAAGGGAGGAAGGCATGTTGAGATAGGTTCAAAACTAGGCTTTTTGGGTCAGTGAGTTAAGTGTAAATGTAAAGGAAATGTTATTGAAGCAAATTAAACATTCCACTCCAGTGAACACATGTTGATATGGAGAAAGTTTGAATGGTTTAGATAGATATCAAACTAGCCACAACATTCTCTTAAGTCAAAGTCTAATCCAGAGAATAGTCCAAATTCTCTTCAATTCTGTGGAAGCTTAGAGAGGTGCAGAAATTGCAAAAGAGAAATTTGAAGCTAAAAGAGATTGTTTATGAGTTTAAGGAAAAAAATTTAACCTATAATGTAAAAGTAAAGGTCAGGTAACGGCACATGTTGAAGATCTAGCTAAGATAATTGATGAAGGAAGCTAAAATAAACAACAGGTTTTTAGTGGAGACTAAACAGCCTACTATTGGAAGAAAATTTCAGCTAGAACTTGTGTAGCTAGAGTAGAGAATGAATGACTTCAAAGCTTTAAATGACAGGTTGAGTCTCTTGCTAGGGGCTAATTCACAGGGACACTTTAAGTTTAAAATCAATGCTCATTCACCATTTCAAAACTCTTAAAATCCTTAAGGAATATGCTAAATCTACTTCACAGCATGGTTAACTGAGTATTTTAAGCCAACTTTTGAGACCTGCTGCCCAGAAAAAAAAAAGATTGCGTTCAAAATTTTGCTAACTAACAATACACCTACTCATTTAAGAGCACTGATGGAGATTTCCAAGGAAACTAATGTTGGTTTTATGCCCATTAATACAATATCTATTCTGCATCCTATGGATCAAGGAGGAATTTTGACTTTTAAGTCTTATTGTTTAAGACACATTTTTAAAGGCATTAACTGCCATAGAGTGATTATTTTGATGGATTTGAGCAAAGTAAACTTAATACATTCTGGAAAGAATTTGCCATTCTAGACATCATTAAAAACATTGATGATTCATACACAATGGTTGAAATATCAACATTGACAGATGTTTAAAAGAAGTTGATCTCAATCTTCATGGATGACTTTGAGGGTTTCGAGAGTTAAGTGAAGGAAGCAGCAAGATAACTCAAAACAGAAGTGGAGCCTGAAGATGTGACTGGATTTTTGCAATCTCATGATAATACTTGAAGGAATGAAGAGATGCTCCTTATGGATGTACAGAGAAAGTGTTTGTGGGTTTTTTTGTTGTTTTGTTTTTAAATCGGGCTTTTACTTTTACTTTTTGCTGGAGACCAGCTCCAGCCGGGTTCAGGGTACCCCAAAGGTAGAGATGGCGTCAGCGATTGGGGAGAAGAAGAAAGAGAGAAAGAGAGAGAGAGAGAGAGAGAGAGAGAGAGAGAGAGAGAGAGAGAGAGAGAGAGAGAGAGAGAGAGAGAGAGAGAGAGAGAGAGAAAGAAAGAGACTAGACTCCAGTCTAGTGCAGAAGCGATGTGTGTCTTATTGGGAATTACAACGGGTCTTTTATACACAAAGTCAGATGTGGGAGGGGCATCCCCCACCCACCAGCAAACTTAATCCATGAAAA
>NW_007256178.1:90120-172444 GCF_000164805.1 Carlito syrichta | reverse complement strand
GGAAGAATGGGAGCAATGAGCTCTAAAGTTAGCTTGTGTTCGTCCCGATCTCAGAGTTTTTATGTTTTGAGCTCACAGGAGCTTACTCTGGTTAATGCTGAGTAGAAAGGGGGAGGAAATGGGGTCAATAGCTCCTGAACGCATCCTAGTGGTCTCGGGGTCAACGGCCCTTCCTGATCCTTTACGCTCAGTGGGCCTCCATGGCCGGCTCCCAACAACTTTTACTCTGTTGCCTGGGCTGGAGTACAGTGGCACAATCATGGCTAACCACAACCTTGGCCTCCTGGACTCAGGCAATCCTTCTGTCTCAGCCTTCCAAGTAGCTGGGACTACAGGTGCATGCCACTATGCCTGGCTAATTTTTTGATTTTTTTTTGGAGATGATGTCACGCTATGTTATCTAGGCTGTTTTCAAACTCCTGGGCTCAAGTTGTCCTTCTGCCTTGGCCTTCCAGAGTTCTGGAATTACAGATGTGAGCTACCACATCTGGGCCAGGAAAATTGTTTTTTTGAGATGAAATCTACTCCTGGCAAAGATGCTGTGAACATTGTTGAAATGACAGCAAAGACATTACATAAACATAGTTATTAAAGCAGTGGCTGAGTTTGAAAGGATTGACTCCAATTTTGAAAGAAGTTTTGCAGATAAAATGCTATCACACAGCAGCTTGTGCTATACATTTTTAATAAAAGAGTCAATGAATGCAGCAAACTTCATTGTTGTTTTATTTTAAGAAATTGCCACAAGCACTCCAAACTTCAGCAATCACCATTTTGATAAGTCTGCTGCCATCAACATCAAGGCCAGGTCCTCTATCAGTGAAAATATTATGACTCACTTAAGGCTCAGATAATTATTAGGGTTTTTTTAATAGCAAATTAAGTACTTAAAAATTAAACTATTGAGATCTTAAATAATGCTTTATTCACTTTTCTCTATACTTTTTATTTCCAAAAAATTTATTTAAAAAGCAACATGGGTAACTCTGAATAGTATCAACATAACTACAAACTCCCAACTTATCTGCTAAAATGGTCAAGCCAAACTAGTGGGATAAGTAAAATCACACAGATTATACATGATTGATACAACTAAAAAGGAGAGAATGCTCAAACATAACTACAAACTCCCAATTTATCTGCTAAAATGGTCAAGCCAAACTAGTGGGATAAGTAAAATCACACAGATTCTACATGATTGATATAACTAAAAAGGAGAGAATGCTCAAACTTGAAATTACTTGTTAAAAAAAGGCCAAGTATATATAAAATTCTAGTGAGCTAACTTTCTTACATTTGCTACAAGCCTTTTTAAGAGAGCAAGGGCAATTTGGGAATACACTGTGAAAAAATAAGGAGGGAAGTTAAACCACCACCAGAAAGAGAAAGTTCATCCTAATGAGATAAAACCAAAGAAAAAAATAGATATATGCTAGATCAGAGCACCGAGTAAGAGATAGAAATTTAAAAGTATGAGTACATTTCAAGCAGGCAATTCTGGGAAGGCAATGCTTTGATAGGAGAAGAAGAAAAGGGGATTAAAAGAAAGAGAGAATTGTCCTGTAAAAACTGCATAGTGAAAGTAGAACACACATGGAAAAATTTATGATCTCTAAAGACCAAAAAAGAAGAAGGAAAAAAGGACACAACTTTTGTGTTCACCTCTCTCACATTTAAAAAGAGAGAAAAAGTCACCCAGTAGGGAAATCATACTTTAGTACACAAAAGAAAAACATGCACCTAAACTAGGACTCTTATTAAATCACCAGCATTATCCACAAAAATGTGGTTGCACATCCATCAGCTAAACAAATACTCAAGAAATGAAATATAAAATTAAAATGCAGTTTAGTTGAAATAATTTTCTCATATATCTGATGGAAAAGTGGGAGTACTCATATCATGGAATTTCAAATTGAATTAGATCTTCTCATACAAGCATTTGAATATGTGTGCATGAATCAGAAATTTAAAAACTAAAATATAAATATAAAAAAAATGGACTTGATGAATACTGTTAATACTCAAAAGAAAAGGTCAAAATCATATCACAATGAAGAGTAAATTATAAGCTACAAAGAAAACAATTTATTTAAATTATAAACATAGAAATGCATTTGTAAACAAGCACAGTAACCAAAAGAATGAAAATGAGATTTTAAAAAATGGTCAGAGAGGAAAATGTTCAGAAAGTGGTTGAAATGGGAAACAAAGAAGCTTGAACTAGTGTATAATTGGAATCCCTGAAGATAATAAGCAGATAGAATAAATTACAAATTTAATAAATTTACAATTTAAATCAAGAAATATTGTAAGGAAAAATACAGGACCTAAAATTGTATATTAAGAGGGCTCATTAGGTACCAGGATGGCCATCATCAACTCAAAAAACAATAGATGCTGAAGAGGACATGGGGAAAAGGGAACAATTCTACACTGTTCGTGGGAGTGTAAACTAGTA
The DNA here is from genome assembly GCF_000164805.1 of Carlito syrichta. Taxonomy (NCBI): domain Eukaryota; kingdom Metazoa; phylum Chordata; class Mammalia; order Primates; family Tarsiidae; genus Carlito; species Carlito syrichta. Next base: position 169,983 of record NW_007256178.1, on the reverse strand, counting down.
CAATCTCTGTGGAAAATAGTTGACTGATTTCTAACAGATCTAAAAATCCACCTTCCATACGACTATACCACAGTGCCCCTACTGGGAATATACACAAAGGAACCCAAATCACTCTATGAAAAAGATACCCGCACACAGGTTTATTGCAGCATTATTTACAATAGCAAAAACATGGAACCAACCATGCTGCCCACTGAAAAAGGACTGAGCTGGGCACAGTGACCCAAGCCTGTAATCCCAGCACTTTGAGAGGCCGAGGCAAGCGGACTGCCTCAGCTCAGGGATTCGAGACCAGTCTGGGCAACTTGACGAGACCTCATCTGTACAATAGATAAAAAAATAAGCTGGGAATGGTAGCACAAGCCTCTAGTCCCAGGTACTTGGAAGGCTGAGGCGGAAGGGGCACCTAAGCCCAGCAGGTCAAGGTTGTGGTGGCCGTGAGTGTGCCACTGCACTCCAGCTTGGGTGACAGAGTGAGACTTCGACTCAGAAAAAAAAAAAAAAAAGAAAAGAAAAGAAAAGAAAGAGGACTGGATAAAAAATGTGGTATGTATACATGATGGAATATTATGCAGCCATAAATAAGGACAAAATTATGAACTTTTCAGCAACTTGGATGGACTTAGAGTCTATAATAATACTGAGTGATCTATCACAGAAATAAAGAACTGAGTACCACGTTCTCACTCATAAGCAAACTTTGAACAATTATTATAATACTATAGGAAAGGAATTGGCAGTAGTGGGAAACTGCCCTGGAGGAGGGACACACCTCATTAACAAGGGTACCTTCATAATGAACATTGTATACCTAACCCTGAATTGTACCCCACATCTTAAAATAAAATTTAAAAAAAACTGACCTCAATGATAAACTCCAAAACAGTAGTTAAATTATTAGACATGAGTATTATATATATACACACAGATATATATATATATATGATACGTGTATATATATTATATCATTTTATTTTATTTTATCTTTTTTTGAGGCAGGATCCCAGTCTGTTGCCCAGGCTGAAGTGCAGTTCACTGAAGTGCACTGAAGGCTGAAGTACAGTTCACTGCCCATGATCACAGTTCACTGCACCCTTGACCGCCTGGGCCCAAGTGATCCTTCCCCCCCCCATCTCCTGAATTGCTGGGACCACAGGCACACACTACCATGCCTGATTAAGTTTTTTCTTTGTTTTTTGTTTGTAGAGATGAAGTGTTGCTATGTTGCCTAGGTTAGTCGTGAGCTCCTGAACTCAAGAAATTTCCGTCTTGGCATCCAAAAGTGCTAGGATCACAGGCCCAAGCCACAGTGTTTTCCTTATTTTTAAATATTTTTATTTTATTTTAGATTTTTAGATTCACTAGGTACAAGTTCATGTGACCCATTCCTCAGATAGTGGACATTGTACTCAATAGATAACTTCTAAACCCTAAACCCTGCACCCACTGACATTTAAGACAAATAATAATAATAAAAAAACCTTCAGTATATGCAGGCAGAAAAATCAAGCCACTATGCAATGCAAGAGATCTAGAATGGCATCATACTTCTCTAGAACAACCTGCATACCCAATCAACAATAGATCATCACTCTCAAAGTACTCAAAATAAAAACAAAGTAAACATGAACCAAGGATTTTCTATTCAGCTAAAATCTATAGCACTAGATGAAGGGTCAAAGGGTATTATTTAAAATAACAAATGAAAGAGTAAAGTATTTAATAAGAAATAAGGAAATAAAGATTTAAAAAAGAGTAAATGCAAAGGTAACTACAAAACTTTTAAATATCAAACAAAGGAAAATGCAAAGGATAAAAGAACGAATAATGTAGAGTAAGAGACATAGCAAATGTAACATTAATACACATAACATTTATAGTAAAAGTAAGAGTTGAGACCAAGAGATGCTTTGCAAGAATCATGAATATGCTTAGCTTATCTATTTAATAAAAAAATGTGTAATTTAGCTCACAAGAAAGAAATCAATCTATATACTATATATAGAGAAACACACAAAAATGATTTAGAAAAACTAAATATAAAGGGAATAAGGGGATGACTAAAAAATCATTACAGGAAAACAGAAAATAAACAAGAAAGCAGAGATAATAATGCTGATATTAAATAAAGCAGAATTCAAAGTTAAAATAACTAAATGTGAAAAAAGTTAGATATTATTGTTAAATGTCACATAATAATTAAGAAAAGAAAATTATAAATATCTATGAAATAACAAAAAAACACCATTGTAAGGCAAACCATTAAAAAAATTCAAGGAAATGTAAAGAGAATAATACTGAATAAATAGAATAATAGAGATTTTAACACACCACTCTTGATCTAAGATTGATCAAGTAAACATAAATATGTAAGGACATAGAAAAATCTAAACAATGTAATTATTCAGGAAAATTTTATGCAAAAATATTAAGTTCTATTACATATTTAATAAAATATATTTGCATCTTACTTTTGTTTAAATGTTTATATGCAACATATTTTAAATGCTAAACACTGTATCTATTATACTTTGATATCACAGGTATTTACTAGTGACTACCTGCTATAAAGAAGATCTTTCGTCTGCCATGGCTCCTTGGAACCCTAGTGTATTTTCATATAGAAAGATATTTATTAAATCTAGACTGTTCATTTCTTTTTACTTTGAGGTTCTCCTGGCAAAAAGCTAGGAAATATGTATTTGTGTATCTATCTATATGTAGACTTATAGATTTCTCTAGATTTTGCTTGATCTGGTTAGCTTTTAAAAATATCCACCTTTTTCTTGAATATCCGGTATATTTCCTCCTCATAATTCAATAGTGATTTATTTTTAATATTTACAGAAAATACCAATTCACATTACTTTTCTCATTTAAGTAGGAAACAACACACATTTTTATAGTTTAATTTACTAAACATTCATTTTTCTATTTTGCTGGAAATTATTTTATTTCTTTCTGAAATTCCAATTCCTCTCCATCCTTATTTTATTATCTGAATATTGTTGTGATTATAAAATTCAAATATGAATAGTGTCAGAAAGTCTTCTTGTGTGCTCTATCTTCTGCCTTTGACTTCTGCTGATTTCATAAAAGGTAATTTGGAAGGAAAGAGGAACTTTTGCTTTTTAACTTTCTTCACATGTAAATAATGCACTTCTTTCGTACCTATTGGGCCTCTATTAAACCCATCTACAAATAAGTTTACTTTTAATAAACATTTTAATAAGAGCAGTGCCATATTTTTGCTCAGAATAAATGTTCAGAAATTTAATTTATGTGCTTGTTCAGCAATTATTTTTATCTACATTCTCCCCTTAATTTAATGTAATACAAATTAAAATATCACAGTATAATTCTGAAATAGGATTTCCGTGCATCTAGTAAGACAAACCATGTACTTGTGAAACTGGGAATCTGGTGTCTTTCCATCTGAGGCTATAATATTTTTAAAGCCAAAATATTTAAATGGATCCCTTTATAGATACTTAACACATAACTCATTATGCCACTATATATATATGTACATGTATACATATACACACACACACACATTAGAATGATTATTAGGTAAAAAAAAAATTGAAAAATTGGAAACTTAAACATGGAGCCTACAATGTAAATGAATCATGACAAATATTTGCAAAAATAAAAAAAGAAAAGATTAAATTAGTGAGTATTATAAATTACTTGAATTAGTTGATTCTCAAAATAAACTGACTTTAACAATGTTTATTTCTAATATTATGAAAGCAAATGAATAAATTCACTTTTATGGATTATTAGTAATTTTTATTTTATCAAATGTGGTTTCATTATATTAATATAACTATTAGCTCAGTATCTTTATATTAAGATGCTAGAACTTCTAGAACTTCTAGGCCACTAGAACTTCTCTAATGCACACATTAATTCATAGAAAATCGTAGCCCAATCATCACAGTGCCAGAACAATGACAGTCAGAAAATTCTAACTTTAAGTGCCAGAACAATGACAATCAGAAAATTCTAAATTATATTTTATAAATTTTCATGTAATTGTATGTTAAATTACAGTAAAATAATTTCATATCTGTCTCCTTTTATCCTATCATTATTTGTTAAATGCTACCTTCCTTCACAAAAATGGAACTGAGAAAATTTCAGTTAACTAATCATATATGCTACCTTTTAAACAGGAATATAACAAACATATCAGAAAAAAAAGAGTGTTTAAAAGAACCGATGAGAGAAAACTTGTGCTTTATCTTTATAGACAATCCACTACCTATTGAGTGATTACCGAGGGTTTCTGATAAATAAGACCTCCATAGTATTTACTTCTGGAATGGCTCTGCAAGTCCCTGAAATAGTTTCCTTATGCTCTATAATGGCCATGTCTTAATTTGCAAATCCATGATGTGAAAAGAAGGGAATTGTTCCAAGTATCACGTTCACTGTTACTTACAGATGTTATCACTTACTTCTGTTTCTTTCTTCAAACACAAAAGACACACACAAAGAACCTTCCTGTACACATATACATACACACACATTCAGAATCAAACAGTCCTGCCCTGCCAATTTTAAGGCAAATAGAATAGTTTAAGGGCAATCATGGAAGTGTTCAAGAACATTCATGATTCAGCATGATCTTTATTATCTTTATTTGTAACTGTTTTAATGAGAAAATATTAAGCAATGTAGAGAACTTGAAACATATATAACTGGCTATCATAACTTATTCATACATTTAGGGGAATGGGTGGAAATATTCCACTTAATGGAAGTAAATATAATCTTAGCCAATTCAGAATACAGTCAGTCAATTTTGGATTTTTTTCCCATCTATTCATTGGTATTCTCTGACTCCTTTCTTAAAAGTCTGAACTGAATGTACATTTTGGAAAATAGGAGATTGAGTGTGTCTGTCCTGTGGTCATCATCTTGCTTTGCATGCTGATGTAAAGGTTATCCATTCAGCCTTGTTTCAGATGGCTGGTCCTCTGTAATGCTGTCTCAAGTACATCGTGTAGTTACTCAAGGCAACCACCTTTTCTGTATTATTCATGCAGCAAGCTGGAGAAGGTAAAATTTTCAAGATCTTTGTGTCTTCCTGTTTATTATACCCAAAATGATAACTCTCATATGAGATATTAATAAATGACTATTTACAGAGGTTTTGTCAATGTTAAGAGAAATAACAAGCATTATTGAGATGCCCAGGGCTAGAAAATCAGGAAACCATACCTATCATTGGTTGCAGTAGGGAGAAGAAACAGTGTTTGGGAAGCTTCATGGGAATCTGGAACCATAATAAAGGAGAAAATCAAAAGAAGCTATAGAGTCATTGCAGAAGGCAGACACTGTCAGATCTTCCTGAAAGCTAGAAGGGAGTATAAGTACTTTGACATATCTCTCATCCTGCCTCATCACAGTGCCCCACATTGATGGAAACCAACTAGGTGCCATGAGGCAAGGGATCTTGAATGATATAGTTCACATGCTTCAACCTCTGGGTCCAAGAAAGGGGTTAGAGAAGTACAGAGAATGAATCTTGGAAGTGGGCAAACAAAATAACCATCACATCCCAAGACTTCAGACAGGAAATAAAGCATAGGCACACTTAAGAATAATTGCAACTCTACAGTTTAAAAATTCATAATTTCAAGCTTAGAAAACATAGATTAGTTTACCTTGTTTTTATTTTGTTGTATTTTACCTTTCACGAGACTTGAATATCAGTCTATGTTAAAACATAGACAGAGGAAAAAATAACAAACATTCATGAAAAATCTGTACATGACTGTTCATAATAACATTATTCATAATGGTCAAAAAATGGGAACAGTCCAAATATCTATCAACTGATTAATTGATAGAACATAGGAGAACCTCACAATAGAATGCTATTCAGTCATAAAAAGAAATAAAATATCAACACATGCTGCAACATGAATGGAACTTGAAATATTATGCTAAGAAGGTAGTCATGAAAAATCACATATACGAAATGTTTGGAAGAGGCAAATCTATAGAGACAGAATGAAGATTAATAGTTACACAGGGAAGAAGGGGGTGATAAGATGTGACATAATTTTAGGTGGTGAAAATGTTCTAGAATTAGATAGTGGTGATGGTTGTACAATCTTGAGAATATAATAAAAAGTACTAAGTTTTACACCTTAAAATATTAAATTTTATAGTATGTGAACTGTATCTGAATTTTAAACACGATTAATTATGTTTTAGTAAAAATCTTTCTGGATTTTGGGATACAGACTTTGCTTCTCATACAGTTTAGATCTTTAATTCTTCTTTACGAATGTTCTGTAACTAACCAATTTTGACTTGAAGGTAGGTGCTATTCACAGAAATAATAGTGTTAAATCCAAAAAAGTAAAGTTTAAAAAGCTCTGACTTTTTTTATACACGTAACAAGTCAGAATTTCTAATAATGATGACATTTTATACAGTAAATAAAAATGATAGGTAGCAAAAAAATAAGTGAATATTTATCTCTCCCTCCCTACTGATTTCTTAAAGCTCCAGATTTCAGCACTGAGACTCAATTATAACAGTAGAGCAGGAGAAGATATCTGAAAGTCATCTGGGTCAGTCATACATGTGAGTTATATAGGAGATTGCCACAAATGAACGTCTTAGACCAACATGCACAATACACTAAAGTTATACATGGTAGTGGGTTTCATCTGTTTGGAGTCTGTAGTAAGATTGCATATTATTGTCCATGTGTGTTTTAACAAAATAAGCCTAAAAGTTCAGTCTGTTTTAAAATGATAAATCCTATAAAATAATAGTAGGCTTTCTATGGAATTTATAGATCTTTGTTTTGTGAGCTAAGTCTAGCTATAAGTCAAGTATAACTCTGGAATTTTTTTCTGATATGAAGCACTCTGTCCTCATGTGTATCTCACTCAGAGATGCTGTACTTATTGTGCTATATTCTGGTGTAGAGGTCAGAGGATAAGGTCACATCATTGGGAGAAGAGATCAGGATCTTTCCAAAGTTATCAAGCAATCTATAAAGGTGTTGAACAGTTCTATCAAGTCTCATGTTGAAATTTGATTCCCAGCGTTGGGGGTGGGGCTTAATGGGAGGTGTTTGAGTAATGGAGGCATATCTCTATGAAAGGTTTGTTGCCATCCTCAAGGTGATGAGAGAGAGCTCTATTAGTTTCATGATAATTATTCTGAGAGTTGGTTGTTAAAAAAAGTCTGGCATCTTCCCCTTCTGTCTTGCTTCCTCTCATGCCATGCGATCTCTACAGATGTAGACTTTCCACCATGAGTAGAAACAGCCTGAGAGCCTCATCAGGAGCAAATGCTGGCATCATACTTCTTGTACAGCCTGCAGAACCATGAGCCAAATAAACCTCTTAAAAAATTACTCCACTTCAGGAATTCCCTTAGAGAAACACAATCAGACTAAGACAGGAGATGAGAACTTGGAAGGTTGGCGTTAGAGAGATAAGAGAAGTTGTTTTCTCAATTTCTGTCTCAAGCTCATACGTATGGAATGAAGAATTCTAAATAAATACACATAAAAACACTCTTTAAAATAATTAGAATAATAACACTTGCCATTTATTGAGTAAATAATTTATTCCCGTGATTGTGTCAAGTGACTTTTTATATATTAGATCAGGTAATACAGCATCTGTATAGGATAGATACTGGATTGATCACACTTTTCAGATGAGCACACTAAAATGTGTGTTTGAAATACTCAAACACTGAGAGTGTTACCTTTAATCCTATTTTCTATCTTTTTAAAAAAACTGTTAAGTCACCCAAGGTTTTCTCTCAGCATGTCTTACTGGAAAAAAGAATTAACTTGAAATTGTAAGATCTCAGAAAGCCACTCCTGGCATGTAATATTTGTGATGATATTCATTCTTTAAAACTGCTTTTGTATTAAGAATTTATTTGAAGTGTAAATTTCTGTGTGGGCTAACTCATTTAGTAAGGTGGTTAGGTTACCCTTGAGATAGAGCCTAAGTTTCTTTTCAAATTATAATTAAGATTATTTGTAAATATTGAGTTCTGAGTCTGAAATTTACAAGCTGTGCAACTTTGGGCAAGCTACTTAAAATTTGTGAGTCTAATTTTCTTTTTCTACAACACAGTTAAATAACAATAAATTGTAATGTTACAGAACTGTTTTGAAGATAAAAAGTATAAATTTAGGTAAAACTTTTAGAACCATGTTTGGTAAAAAGGTGATTTTCAAGAAATGTTTGCTCTTCTTATGACCACTGGTATAGGAGAGCGTTCTGATGGGTTATGGAAGTGAGGGATAAGTAGAAAAGGGGAAGAAAAAGATAATTATTGGAGCCTGAGTACGTGCCCAATAAAGAAAGGCCTGGATTGAGTATCATTGTGTGGGTCCTGGGAAGCTATGAAGAGCCAAGTGGTCACTGGATAACTGAAAGATAAGGAAGTCAGAAATGGAGTTGTATTGGGAGCATCTTGTATTTTGTCTCTCACTGTTGCCGACATTTAACCCTTTGTCTCTACCTCATGACCAAAATTACTTGCAGTCATATTTATCTTTTTTTTCTAACATCCCACAGAGGTCTCAAATTTGGACCCAGATAGAAATCAATAGAAGATTATTATTTTCCAAAACACTCTAAGCTAATTTTATGTTATTCCTTAAATTACTGCCCAGCTTAATACTAATAGGCCACCAACTACTAAAGCTGAAGAGTCAGCTTTCAATTTTTTGAACCGAAGTCTCTTTATTTGACTTAGCAGCTACCTCCTTTCTTTGAATTGTCTTTGACTTTTCAATCCAATTATTATTATTTGAATAAAAAGACAAATAACCCAATAAAAGATACAATGACATGAATTGACCTTTCATAGAAAAGAGAACACATACAAAGGGAAAACATGAAAAGATGTTCACTGGCATTAATGATCAGGAAAATGCAAACCAATGCCAGTATGAGATGTCTTTTTCATACCTTTTATTACTGGGTGAAAGTAAGAATTCAGATAATACCAAGTATTTGAGAAAATCTGTATGGCACAGGTTCCGGAAGCAAAGTCTCAATTTCTCAATCAATTCATCTTTGACAAAGTCTCTACCACCAACCACTGGGGAGAGGAGAACCTATTCAGCAAATGGTGCTGGGAAAACTGGCTGACCAAATGCATAAGATTGAAACAGGATCCCTACTTATCACCATACAAAAAATTTAACTCTAAATGGATCAAAGACCTAAAAACAAAATCTCAAACTATAAGAATCTTAGAAAATGCAGGAGACACCCTTGGGTGTCGGAGTAGGCAACCAATTCCTGATAAAAACCCTAAGTGCCCATACCATAAGAAATAAGATAGACAAGTGGGACCTCAACAAACTGACAAGCTTCTGTGAAGCTAAATAAAACATTAAGTGAGCAAGGAGACAGCCCACATAATGGGAAAAAATATTTGCCAACTGTATATCTGAAAAAGGCCTAACATCTAGTATCTACAAGGAACTCCAACGCACCAAAGGGACAAAAATAAACAGACCCATTAAAAAGTGGGCAAAAGACATGAAGAGACACTTATCAAAAGAAGATGTACCGGCAGTCAACAGACACATGAAAAAGTGCTCAACCTCACTAATCATCAAAGTAACGTAAATCAAAAGCACATTGAGTTACCACTTAACCCCAGTAAGAATGGTCATCATTAATAAAACAAACAACAGATGCTGGCAAGGATGTGGGGGAAAAGGAATGCTTCTACATTGCTGGTGGGAATGCAAACTAGTGTAACGTCTTTGGAAGACAGTGTGGCGATTTCTAAAAGAACTAGTAATTGACCTTTCATATGACTCAGCAATTCCCCTATTGGGAATATACTCAGAGGAACTCAAATCATTCTACAAAAAAGATACCTGCACACACATGTTTGTTGCAGCTCTATTCACAATAGCAAAAACGTGGAACCAACCGTACTGCCCATCATAGCTGGACTGGATAAAAAAATATGGTACATATACACAATGGAATATTATGCAGCCATAAAGAAGGACAAACATATGGACTTTGCACCAACTTGGATGGATTTAGAGTCGATCATACTCAGTGATCTATCATAGAAACAAAGAACAGAGTACCATATGTTCTCACTCATAAGGGAACCATGAACAATTAATGTAATACTATAAGAAAAGGATTGACAGTAGTAGGAAACTGCTGGTGGGTGGGGGGAGAGTGGTGGGATTGGCAGTTGAGGGAAACTACCAGGAGAGTGAGGGAAACCACCTCATCAACAAGGGTACCTGCATAATGAACATTTGTATACCTAACCCAGAATTGTACTCCACATCTTTAAAATAAAAGGAAAAAAAAAAAAAAGAAAAAGAAAATGTTTATTGCCAAGATCTCTTAGACATTTTGTAGTAATTGTAAATTAATACTGTCACTTCAAAAAACAGTCAGCAATATAGTCTGGAGATAAACATTCACACATTTTGACAAGAAAATTTCCCTACTAATCATATTCCCAGAAGAAACACTATGTAAAACTTCTGAAAATTAAATGTCAATTAACCCACAGCCAGAAAAAGTGGACCAAGACCTGGGTATTAAATCTATATAGGATAAGTGTCTACTAAAATAAAAGTTTTAAATAAGACCCAGAGTCTCCTAATAAAATTTACGAAAATGTCCAAGATATAATAAACAGTCACCCATCATATGAAGAACCAGAAAAATCACAGTCTGAATGAGTGAAGACAATCAATTGACACCAGCACTGAGATAAAAAGATGTTGAAATTATCTGAAAAATATTTTACAGTTGTTATGATAACATGCTTCATCAAATAATTAGAAATTTTCTGGAAAAAAAATGAAAAATTGGAAAAATTCCAGGAAAGAAAAATAGCCAGGTGGAAAATATAGAACCAAAAGGTATAATAAGATGAATTGAAAAACAGAACAAGGCTGGGCTTGGTGGCTTAGCCTGTAATCCCAGCACTTGGGGAGGCCGAGGTGAGTGGACTGCCTGAGACCACAGGTTCGAGGCCCGACTGGGCAACTCGGCGAGACCTTGTCTCTACAATTAAAAAAAAAAAGAAAAAGAAAAAGAAAAAAAAAACTAGGCAGGTGTGATAGCACACGCCTATAATTTCGGCTACTTGGAAGGCTGAGGCGGAAGGATCGCCCGAGCCCAGCAGGTCAAGGCTGCGGTGGCCGGGAGAGATCACTGCACTCCAGTCTGGGTGACGGAGTGAGACGCCAACTCAAAAAAAAAAAAAAAAAAAAAAAAAAAAAGGAAAGAAAAACAAAACAAAACAAAAGCAAACAACAAAACTTCTCTCATTGGACAGTCTTGTCTCTATAGCAGAGTAGGGATGAGAAAGGTTAGAATTGGTGACCTAGAGGACAAATCAGTAAAATTTACTCAATTTGAACAACAGAGAAAAAAATATATAAATGAATAGAGTTTAAGAAATCCATGAAACAATTACAAAAGTTCCAGTATTTATATTATTATATTTACAAAAAGAGAGGACAACGTGGGACTCAAAAACAGTCAAAAAATAATGGTTGGAAACTCCCAAAATTTGGCAAAATACATATATCAACCCATTCAAGAACCTGGACAAAGCTCAATCAGGATAAATTTAAAGAAATTCACACCAAAGCACATGACAATTAAATCTCTAAAAATTAAGGAGAAAGAAACATACTTGAGAGCAACTAGAAAGAAATGGCACTTATGGGGCTCAACAGTTTGCATGGCATCAGATTTCTCATCTGAAATCATGGATGCAGTGGCATATAATCTTAAAAAAACAGTCACCTCCAAATTCTTGAGTAAGTAAAAGCTGTTTTTTACGCATTAAGTGAAAATAAAGACATTCTCATACTAAGGAATACTGAAAGAATGTGTTACTATCAGACCTATCCTTAAAGAATATTTAAAGGAAATTTTTTAATCAGAAAGGAAATAATAAGGAAACTTGGAACACCTGAAACGATGAAAAAATATATAAAAAGAAAAAATAGGTAGTACATCTAATAAGACTACTTTTATCTGTGTGAGATTTATAATCATATTTGATGATTGAAATAAAAGTATAACAACCTTAGATACACAAAATGGTATTTGAAAGCAGAAAAGGCAAAGACATCCAAATGGAAGTGACATTTCTACTTTTCATTCAAAGTGGTAAAATGTTGATACCACTAGACTCTCTTAAGTCACATATAGATATTGTCATAACCAGAATAATCACTTAAAAAAAATCTACACAGACATGTATTTTAAAGCCCCCTATAAATAAATCAAAATGGAATCCAAAAAAAAAAAAGCATGTAAGTACCCCATTGGAAAAAAATAGCAATATTAAATGTGTATGTGCCGAAGAAGTTCAAAATACGTGAAATAAAACTGGTTGTCTAAAAACAGAAATTAAAAAAAAAAATCCACAGTTACAGTTGGGAACTCCAACACCTCTCTCTAAGCAGTTCATAGAACTAGACAGAAAACCAGCAAGTCTCACAACCATTGAATGAATTGAATGTGTCACTTAAAAGCTCCTAAAAATGAAATCTCCAGATCCAGATGGCTTCGCTGAAAATTTTTTCAAATATTTAAAAGAAGAATTAACACCAGTTTGATATTATCTCTACCAGATAATAGAAGACTGGAGAATACTCAGAACAGTATTATCCTATACCAAAGCCTAAAAAAGACATTTAAAAATTAAAGCTACAGACCAATATCTCATGATTTTTGATGTAAAAATATTTAACAAAATAATACTAAATTGAATCCAGCAATGTATTAAAATAATTATACACCACAGCCCATTAGGGTTTGTTTCAGCTGTGCAAGGCTGGCTCATCATTTGAATATCAATGTCCACCACATCAACAGACTAATAAAAAAATTCGTGATTTTATAAGTTGACACAGAAAAACAATTTGACAATTTAAAAATAAAATAAAAAAAACAATAATACATTTCAATTTATAATTGCAAAAACTCTTTGAATGTTAGAAATCGAAATTACCTCAATTTCATAAAGAACATGTACAAGAAATTTAAAGATAACATTATACTTAATTTTGAAAGACTAAATGCTTTTCACTAAATTAGGAACAAGTGGTCAGTTCTCACCACTGCAATTCAACATAATACATATTAAATGTTCTAGCCTCTTTAACAAAGCAAGCAAAAGTAATAAAGGCATAAAAATTGGAAAGGAAGACATAATATAGTTCCTATTTGCATATAACAAGATTTTATAATAAGAAAATCCCAAGGAATCTACAAAATAATGTATAGAAAAAATTTGCATGTTCAACTAGGTCATAGGATACAAGATCAGCACACAGAAATCATTCATATTTTTCTATACTAACAATGAATTTTTAGAAACCAAAATTTAACATGCAATAAATACCATTTGTAATCACTCCAAAGAAAATGAAATACTTGAGTATGAAGTTTACCAAACATGTATAGTGTCTGGATGCTACAAAATGTAAAATGCTGATAAAAAAAATACAAGAAAACCTAAATAAATGGAGAGATATTCTGAAATATGGATTGGAAGAGAGCAAAAATGTTAATTATCCCCCAAATTAATCTATAAGTTTAATGTAATTTCTATTAAAATTCCAGCAAGATTTTTTGCAGGCCTAGGCACGCTTATTCTGGCAATAAGAATATGCTTGTTTTTGTCTTGCATTTTCTATAACAAAAACAAAAACAAGAAACAACTAGCCATGCAACTACCATATGACTCAGAAATTGCACATTTGAACATTTATTCCAGAGAAATGGCATTTTGTGTTTACACAAAAATTAATGGACGAATGTATAAGCAAACTTTGGTAAATCCATCTCATAAAATATTATTCAGCAATGAAAGGAAATACACTGTTGATAAATACAATAATTTGGATGGATTTCCAGGGAATTATTCTGAGTGAAAAAAGCCAGTCCTGAAAGGTTACGTACTGTGTAATTTCATTTATATCACATTTTCAAAACGACTAAATGTTATCAATGAAGAAGAGATTACTGATTACCAGGAATCAGGAATTGCTGGGGATGGTAGGGTGAGTGTGGTTATATAAAAGGCAACACAAAAAATCTTCATAGCAATTAAGCTGTTCCATATTTTGACTGTAGTATTGAATACATAAGCCTACAAAAAAGTAAAACTGCTTAAAAATAAAGACACAATAAGACAAACCTGAAAATTGAAGATATGTTGATATCATGATTGAGATGTTGTACTATTGTTTTACAAAATTTTAACATTGGTGGTAACTGGGTAAAGTGTACCTACAGTCTTTTCGTCTTATTTCTTAAAACTACATTCGAATCTACAATTATCTGAAAATAAACAGTCCAGTTCAGTTACAAATACTATTTTATCATTGCTCATGATTCTATGGCCTGTTTGATTTCAACTGTGCAGTTCTGCAGCATAACGTCAGCAGTCATCTGTAGCTCAACTGAATGAAAATGATCAAGATGACGGCTGACAGTTGAAAAAAGATTTGTCTTGGACGTCAACTAGGAATGTTGGTGATAGTGCCTTGGTTTTTCTTCACGTGGCTTCTCCACATGACTTGAGCTTCTTACATAATAACAAGTGGCCTTGAAGAGCTCAAGAGTAGAAGCTTCTAGGTCATAAAGTCTAGACTTGAAACTAGAACAATGTCATGTTTGTTGCATTCTATTCATTACAATGAGTCAGATTTTTTGCCAAAACATGAATTGTTCTTTCCACTAATTTATACTATCAAGTCTTTAAAATTTTGGATACTGAAAATCTTATTGGTAAGATGTAGTATCTTTCAGTGTAATTTCTATTGTTATGTTTCTTTTTATGCACAATATGAACAATGCTGAATATCTCAGATATTTAAAAAAATAATCGCCCCTTTTTCTCTATCCACTCTTTAGATTGTTTATTCATAATGTCGTTTTTAGTTTTCTTCAATGTAGCATTAAATCTCTTAATATGTTAGGAATATCCACGCTAATGTTCTTATAATTAGTTAATATGTTTTCTTATTTCTCAGTGGACAATACATTTCCTTTTTGTTTTCTTGTGGAGATAGAATTGATAACGTAACCAAATTTATCAGTGTTAGTCTTTATGATTTTTCAATTTTGAGTCATACAAATTTCTTACTGTCTGATTTTAGAGGAGCTCACCAGTGATTTTTACTAGTACTTGAATGATTTAAACTTTTTATTCATTTTGGATTTTTTCCTGGTATACAAAGTAAAGTAAGAAATAAACCCAATCTCATCATTTTCCATACATTTATTCTTTTATCTCAAAATATTTATTAACCACAATACTTTTTTCCAATTGCATCTGATATTATTTTTATTGTATATTAAATTTGCATATGCAGTAAGGTATACATCTTTGATTGACATTATTTTATGTTGATCTGTTTGCCTATACATATGTCAATACCATAATTTTAACTACTCTTATTTAAGATGCTCTTGGCTATTATTGCTTGATTTTTCTATCAAGTGAATATCCAACTCCTATAAAAATATTGAGTTTATGGTAACATTATTAATTTACCTTAAAGAATATTGACATTTTTAAGGGGAAAAGCTTTTTGCATAAGTAAACAGGATGACCTTCTAAGTCTGTTTTTATGTCTTTCATGAATATTTTGTATTTTTTGTCATCTAGGCTTTGAACTTTTTGTTTTATTTTATCGTCTAACCTATGTTTTTCTCACCTATTAGTTTGAATGTCTTCATTATATCTTTTCAATGAGTTTTGCTTGTGTAGTTAAAAAAACTTTCTATTTTTTATCACCTGCTCTATTTAAAGTGCTTATAATTTGCATTGGATTTTCCACTAATAAATTTTTTGTGTTTTTTAAAATATATAATCATATTGTCTCCAAGTAAAGATTGTTTTGCCTCTTCCTTTTGAATTTTATTATCTTAATTGCTATATACAATTGTAGCAATTCAGCAATAGACCTTATATACTGTTTGCATTCTCACTTAAACTCTTCAGTTCTTTCCTTGTTTTGGCAAAGATAAATATTTATATCTATGTCTTTCTGCTACAAGTTTTTTTAGAATAATTTAAATTTGTTTAAAGTTTTTAGAGTTAAGCTTGTTTGGTTCTTTGTTAATTAAATATTTTGGTTAAAACATTTTAAAAACAATTAAAATATAATGCAAACAATGGAGAAATTTTTATAAAAGAACTCAGAACCATTATAGGATATGTAGGTTTATGAAAAATAGTTCAGCCATGATGGATCATAGATGACAAATAAAGTGAACATTGATATATTTTGTATTAATCATTAGTATTACATAAAAATTTGTAAATTTTGACAATTAATTCTCTGGTTTAGTATAACATCACAGTTTGTTTGGAATCAATAATGAATCTACACTTTACAGGTTAATAGATTTCATTCTCTTACATGCATCCTAATCCTGTGAAAATTGCAATCTTTTTTAGAGACACCTTAATAATTTTTGTTTATGCATTGATTTTTACTTTATTATATGACAACTCTAGGTACAGCCAATTCCAAGCAACTATTTCTTTATAGTTTCTTAACTAAGTATAAACAATGTAATCATGGATTTATTCCATCAATATTTATTTTCATATTGTCTCTGCACAAATAAAGATTTATTTAACATTTTATCTAACTTTACAGTGGTATTCACATAATAGTATTCACATTAATGGCAGATATTTCACCATTGACAGAATAATGCTTCAATAGTTTCAATTTCATTCCATAAAATGAAAAATAAATTCAAAGCATTATTGGAATGGACATAATTACATGATCTATGCAGGATCGGATAACATTAATATAAAAATAGCATCAGTTAGTTATTTGGGAAATTTTTACTCTGCTCACAGAGCCAAAACATGGTCAAAATCTGTCTTTAACTTGCCTCTGTGGACAAAGAAACCTGAGATAAATGTAAGAAATTTACTTTAGAAAACCAGTCAGTTGATCTAAATAAAAGCCCAGCTTCACAAAGTGATATGCAAATCGATCTTCCATAACTGTGAATATTACGTTTTTATATTTCTTAAAATAACTGCTAACTTTGGAAGAGATGTCAGTGATGCCTCTTCAGCATATCTGTGTCTTGTGGTTTTCATGAAGCCGTGATAACAGTACAACAATCTGACAGTTAATATTAAATTTCAACAAGTGTATGGTTTAAGTTACAACTTCATCACTAATTTTCCTAAGAAACAGAAATTTAGCACTTAGTTTTTATTAAGCATGAACATTTTTTAGCTTACTGCTGCTAAAAGAATTTATTGAAACATAAAAATGCACTACCAAACAAAATAAACCAATAGTTATAAACTTTAAAATTAATAATAAAACCATGATAAAAAGATAATTCAGATAATTATTGATAGACCTCATGCCCCGACTTCTCAGCCTATCTATTTTTTTGTTTTGTTTTGTTTTTTTGAGTTGGAGTCTCACTCTGTCGCCAGACTGGAGTGCAATGGCCGCTCCCGGCCACTGCAGCCTCGACCTGCTGGGCTCCATCAGCCTATTTTATACACATTTCATATCCATCCAATTTATAATTACAGCATTTACCACTGCCTCAACCATTCAGTTTCTTTGTAGAGTTAGACCTTTCTTAAATTACAACTTGACCATGATGCAAATAAGCATATTAGTGGATAAAAGTTTGGAATATTACTATCACCTACTCCTGAGATTTGTTGGAAACATTAACTTCCCTAGAAATTCCTATTTGTTTACACTTTGTTGTATCAATGAGGAACCTGCATTCTATTTTGAAAGCGAGGGACTGATTGCATTTTTCCTGCAAAGGTTAGCAAAAGATACATCTTAGAATTAGTTGATGACTGTATTTTAGATTTAATTAGCTTTTCAAATGATATCTGTTAATCTGCACCTCTCTGTATGTGCATTTTACATACTGGGAAGGACTGCATGCCAAAATCTGGAAGTGTATTATAGAAGTCTGTCTTACTCAAAGCAGCTTAATTTAATATTTCAATTAATGGTAATACAGTACATTGATAAAACGAAAAAAAATATCCAGGAGAAATGGTAAACCAAAAAGAGTGTCATTTTAACAGGCATGTCAAGTTGGCCTGGAAAAATAGGAATTATGGCCTGGAAAAATAGGAATTATAACTACAGGGGCAATACATGCATCAAATAAAATTGACACTTTTTCTTCCAATAGTTTTTCATTTCCTATAAACAAATATATTTCCTATCACAATCTTTTTACTTTTATCTCTTGCCTGTAAAAATTATAGCAGAAAACAGAGGTATACTTTAATAATTTGTGTTTACACATTAAGACTGAAATTGTCATGCAGACATTCAGTGTTTTATTGAATGAGTTATTTCAAAGCTATCTAACCCCAAAATGGGAAATACCAATGGTACCTGTGGCTTTACAGCACTTACTTATTATAGCTACTTCCCTACACTTTTTAAAGTATGCTAGTATGCAGAAAAATTTAAAAAAAAATTGGTGACCGTACCTTTTTAAAAAATATAAATCCTTTTCTTGTTAGGACTTTAATGAATGAATCCAAATAAAATAATTAAGCTAGAAAATAGGCTGAAGATGGTTCTGCTCACTACAGATTTGTTTTCTCTTTTAAATAAAAATAAATAAGCAAGGAAACAAATACATTGACTTACAACATGTGGCTTTTGGCAAAGGGGCAGCAGTTGGCACATTTTTAATTCCTGTGGTTTTTTTCCCCCTCAGTCGTCTATCATGACTTAAACTCCTTGACTTACAACTTCTTAGTAATATTTTGACGCATTTTAACATAAATGTCTCTGGCAAGTCAAAGTTGTCCTGCATGCGTAAGGTTAGTTTTACAGAAGTTAGCTAAGAAGGAAAAGCAGACTCCATGGAATACGTTGTGTGATTTCTGTTATTCTGTAGATGTTTTTATTCTCTTGATCACTGAAGAGATCATGGAAATGGAAAACAATTATATTAAACTCATTGTCATCAGTTATACTACTGGAGACTGCAAATAATGATTCCTCTTTCTTTTCTTTCTTTCTTTCTTTCTTTCTTTCTTTCTTTCTTTCTTTCTTTCTTTCTTTCTTTCTTTTTTACAAAATAATATATTACAAAGATAGTGGGTTAAACTCCTGTGGCACTTGTATCTACATGTTTCTTAAGATCTCAAGGAAACTAGACTTAATTAAAAATCAGGTTTTGTTCCATTTTCAATCTATGTGAGATCTATAAACTGCTTCTATACCAATGTGGCATTCCCTCATCCAATCATCATTGGCATAATCGCTCTCCAAACAGAAAATGGGCCGAAATATGCTCATTAAAAAAAGTCAAAATTATGTGATGAGATTGAACTTAATGGCCTCTAATTTCTGGACTACTTTTCCTATCCTATCATTATAGAAAAAAATGATGACCCACTAAGAAATTAATTTCATTCCAATGTGATTTGTAATCTGGCTCAATGCCCATGTCATTCCATCCCAACAATCCTACCACGTATAAAATAATAAACATACGGGAAATTGTTTTTGGAGTTCCAACTTGGAAGCCCCGGAGTATGTCTTCTTCATCTACAACAGGTAGGAACCTATAAACGGTTAAGGATAAGAAAATATAGAACATTGTTGTCAAAAGGAGGTCTGCATATTAGAGGAATGAGCACCACCTGGAAGCATGTTAGAAATGCAGAATTTCAATCTCTACCCAAAATTTAGGGAATCAGAATCTGCATTTTATTAATAAAATTCTCAAGTGAATTTTATAAATATTAAAAAATTGAGAAATGTTTGTATAGAAACCAAGCCTAGTGCTGCTTATGTCTTCCTCTTCTCTCCTCTAATTGACATCTTAAATATATGGTTTTTAAAATATATGGTCTTTTTTATTGTCCATTTCCCTTAGCTACTAGTAGTTTCTGATAGCCAAAGTTTTTCCTTATCCTGGGACCTCTGTTGAATAAACTACAACCTTATAGGTTATCTTCCTTTTTATCCCTAAGAAATCGTATAGCACTTGTAAGTTTATTTGAAGGTTTATTCTTTTAGCTATGACGGAAAAATACAATAAAGAAGCCACTTCCTAAGTCTTCAATGCACCTTATTTTTGTCTCAATCCTTTTTTTCCTTCCTTGTACCTCCCTTTTCTCCTTCCTTCCTTCCTTCCTTCCTTCCTTCCTTCCTTCCTTCCTTCCTTCCTTCCTTCCTTCCTTTCTTCCTTCCTTCCTGAAACACCAAGGTTCTGGTCAAGGTCTTACTGCTCTCTCTATAGACAGGCAATTGCTGAGATGAAGTATTGCCAGGGAAAAAGCCTTTTTTTTTTGATAATATCAGCCAAGGAGAACAAGAGAGATTAATTCTCAAATCTGTCTCTCATCTCATTAAAGTCAAGGATTTATATAGTGGGGCAGGAATGTAGAAAGCAGGAACTAAGGAGGGGTAAGGAAAAGGAGTTGGTAACCAGGAATTAGGGAGGGGTCTGGCATCTCATTGTCTGGATGAGAGCTGTAATTTCTTGATACTATAGACCTGAGTAAGGACCTCAGAAAAGACAAATTAAGTTGTTAAGTTTTAAGGGGAGGTCAATTTTTATGTTTAGTTAAATAATTGTAGCCATTAGTTCTATGGGGAGGTTGGGTAGGTTTACCTCTTTCTCATTCTCCCTTTCCCTTCCCTTCCCTCCTCCCACCCTCCCTTCCTTCCTTTCTTTCCTAAAACTTAAATTTGAAGAGGACAGTATAAAAGCATTTTGATATTATTGTTGGGCTCTTGAGAATGAAAATATTGAAATAAAATTCACCAGCATTGAAAAATCGCAGGATTAATTAATTTCTGGCATTTTATTATCAAAATATTTTAAAAGAATATTTGAGGTAAGAAATGGAAGCAAAAAATGATGAAACATACTGAGTTTATTGTTAGTCTCTATGACAGCAAAATTAAGGAGCAGTTTGCTTCTTTTATCTCTTTCATTTCCCTTCAGCATTGGCAGATATTACCCTGTAACCATCAGTCTGGGCTGATCCTGAGGTTTGGGGAAAAAACTGGACTTATGAGAAAGAAGATGGGGAATTGCCTCATAAAATAAAGGATTAAGAGGGATGAGAATGAAAGCTGATACCAGTCATGTGTGGAAGGAAGCCAAGTCTTTACCACTGGTTGTTCCTCTTGTTGGCTATTTCTGTGGGATCATTTATTCAAAGACCATGTGTTTATTAAGAAAGGGCTATTGATTGTTATGAACAATGAACCTTCCCCAGTTTAGTACATTTTGGAAATAGTACCTTTCAGCAAGCCATTCAAGACCAGAATTTATTTTTCAGAAAGGAACTTGAAACTTCAGTAGTTGCTACCTAAGTGAACTTACATCTACTACAGATTTTTATCACGTAAAAAGTCTGTTTAAAAAGTAGAAACTCAAGTACAATGGAGGTCAGCCTCTTTTAGAATTGGTCTGGAAAAATATTGCTTGTACAATTTAATGAGTATAGTCAAAATATAAGTTCAATTCTAGTTCAAACAGGGTCACTAAGTGGTTGGCTCTTGGTTTTTTAATTTACAGGTTTAGTCCACAGTTCAATAAAATTCACAGAGTTCAGCAAATTATTGTGGTCCTTCCCAAATTTTTACTCATATTTCAGTACAATTTTAGCTGCTGTTTAAAACCCAGAAATAAGGGTATATTGTAGAGGCTGCTTAACTTTTTGTTTACCTTGGTTTGGCATACATTTTAATCCATTATATATGGCACTATTTTTTCCCTCTTTACTAGACTCTTGGTTAATTCAAAGTATCTAAACAGAAATCAAAGTTCACTCTGTTTGTCAAAACATGTTAGAATCTTGCCTTTGTCAGCTTAGTACATTTAATGAGTATAGCCAAAATGTCAAAAATTGGCATAATGTTTATATTTTTATCTTGACTGTGTTCCCCCCTCCCCACAGAAATCTCATAGGGGAAAATATTCACAATTTGAGTTACCAGGTGTTAAAATTTTAGAATGTCATCTTTGAATGGTGGCTACAGAGTGCTTGCTTTTGCAAACAACCTTCACACAGACTCATTTGAAAGTGCTTTATTGGCTTACTACTTCGTTGTCTTTCTTCCTTTTACGTTTCTAGATGCTATAATTTTATTTTATCTTAAAACTCTAGCTTTTTGTTTCTATCCACTCAGATCTAATTTCTGCTGGACTTGACTCAGTGTCTTACATCAATCAATTTTTCCCAAAGGTGTGTCTTTACCATATTTGTTTTATGATATGTGAGATTATGTCATCTTTAAGTCTTTTACCCTTCCCCAGTTTTAGACTCACTACTCAGGGATCTGTTCTGATAGTGTCTTCCCCATATATTTTTTCCCTCTTACCTGGCCTACTTATTCAATGTTCAGGTCTCTATATAGTATACAACTCCTTGGAGAAGCTTTTACTAATGTTTTCACAACTGGCTAAGGTACTTTGCTATGTGCTTTGATTTCATGCTGAATTATTCAATCAGAGTCCCTTAATAACATAGTGTAATAATGACAGGTACAATAATTATACTTGCAGGGTTTTTGAATAGTGAGACTCATTTATAATCCTATCCTAGACTTTAGTACAGTGTTTCTGGATGTATGATCCCTAGATCAATAGCAAAAGTTTCACTTGGGAACTGGCTAGAAAAGCAAGTTACTAGGCCTCGTCCCAGACTTGCTGAATCAGAAGGTCTAGAGGTGAGGCCCAGCAATCTGTGTGTTAATAAATATTTTGATGATTCTGACAAATGCTAAAGTTTGAGAACTACTGTACGAGCACAAAATAGCACAATAACTGCATACAGGAAATTAAAGCCCTGCAGAAAATGAAAGTTGTTGTTACTCTTCTAACATGAATGAATAAATAAAAGAATAAGGTTCATTGTTAGGATTTTAATTAAATCCTAATTGTTAGGATTTACAGGTTTCCTCCTGTAAATAACTGGACAATAATATCTGTAGCCAATATATGCAGGAGAAAGGCAGAGATAACTTCCTTTGAACATAATAATGATCCTCTGAATGTTATTCAAAGACATATAATAGAATATGTTTAGTTAGAGATGGAGAAGGTCAACAATTGAAGCATAGAACAATGAGAGACAAAGTTTTGGCGATGCTTATGTAAGTCACTTTCAGGGAAGGCATCATTTTGGCTAATGAACTTGTCTAATCATTAAAATCCCAGTGGCAAGTCTATTACTTTTACAAACTATCTCAAACTAACGTATGCCATTAGCTATTCATAGTATATAACTGCTTTTGTGTGTTCTGATAATTTTTATTTGTCTTCTCATGAATATCTACATACTGAAGACTGATCACCCAACCCACTTGACTACTCTAAAATGAACCCAAATATCAAATCCTCTTAGATATCAGCTTTCTTTGGGCAAGTAAAAACTTGTTCTCATTCTTCTTTTGAGTTGTAAACTTAGAAGCCTTGTCATGCTTATCATTATAACAACTTTATGAGTGAAACTATTATTTTTATACATGATGAAACTGAAAATCAGACAAGTTAAATAATATGCCCGAGCTATACAGCAAAAAAAGTAGGAAAGTCAGGACTTGCATGTAGGCCAAGACAGCAATGGGACTTATGATTGAAATGGAAGTGCAATGGGTAAGAAGGAATACTAAGTTTGTGATCTACTTGAATTTAGGAAATGCACTGCAGGTTGCAGAGTTTGCTATATTTAAAATGGACCAAGAATATTTCAGATATTTTATTTTTCAATTTTTAAACCTAGTTTGCCCTGGATTTGACCAGAGTTTGCTCATTTGAAACAAAGGGAAAGTCTGTATCAATTATTTCTGATGGCATCACCCCAAGGAAATGTTTGAGAAATATTGAATGACATTTTTGTTTTCAGAATGATCAAATGGTAGTGTTGATATTTAGTGAGATAAAGAATCGGTGTTCTACATGAGTTAGTCTTATACAGCAAAAGCGTCTCACGTTCTTGACACAAACTTCAGTGATCTCTCTGAATATTTTTGCTGGTAAAAATTTAGTTTTCATACAGCCTAGAACCTGATCTAACCATTTTTAAGGGAACACTATGTTCAATGGCTCACCTTTTTGGAAAAATAATGTTATCTGTGACAATATCAATCATAATTAACTCACCCAAACAACACAACTGTTTCAGGGAACATTTGTATACATGACCGAAGAATAATACCTCACTCTTGTCATTAGGTCTTTCAGTCTGGTTATGCTGAGAAAAAATACATGTTATTTTATTCTGAGTTTATTTTTATTTTTACATTAAGGTTAAGCTATAAGTGCATAATTATGTTGAAGTAAGATTATGTTACATAATAATTTTCAGGGTGATACAAACACATGTTTTAAAGTTTGGGCATAAGCTCTGATGAAGTTGAAAACCTACACTTTCGAAAATAGTGTGATAAAATCATTATATCCAGAAAACATCCATAAAATTGCAATAATAATATTTATTTATTTATTTTTGAGTCAGAATCCTACTCTGTTGCCCAGGCTAGAGTGCAGTGGCATCCTAATGACTACCACAGACTCAACCTGCTGGACTCAGGCGATCCTTCCACCTTAGCCTTCCAAGTAGCCGGAACTATAGGTATGTGTTGGGAGCCAGCCTTGGAGGCCCACCTGATTGACAGGGTCCTGGTGGGCTGATGACCCTGGGCTGCAGGGCGAGTCTGGGAAGCTGAGTTCCTTCTGTCTTCCACCTTTATTGTTGGTATGGCAGAAGAATTCCGTGCAGTCATAAAAGAAGAAAATGGCATGTTTATGTGAAGTACTCACAGCTAACCTGGGAATGTCATGGTTCATTTTTCCATTTCCCACTATGCCATTTGGCTTCTTCTAACATATGCAAGGGTTAAACTCTGAAGCACATCAAGAATGCTCTCTTTCAGTTGGTTATAAGTTACTAGATATTGCTTGATTAAAAAATGACATAAGTATATTCTATATTCACTCTTTATTTGATTTAGAATTATGTAGTTTAGTGTTTAGACATTAGGTTTTTTAGAAGCACAAGTTTATACTAAGTTCATTATGAATTCATTATAAGTTCTAACATTTATCTAGGAGTTATGTAGGTGATTTATAACACTGTTTTCACAGATTTAGGATGAAGATTAATCGTTAAGCTTTTTACTTAATTCAATAGGTAAAATTCTAAGTTAACGCTTATAGAGTGGGTTTTCACTGAATTCATAATATACTAATTGGATACTTTTATGATAAATTAACTAAAGACAGAAAGCAACCTTGGGGGCCTGGGAAACATCACTAAAAGCTTCTTTTGAGTTTTCTTTAGAAATAAACACTGCAGGATAAGAGAAAAATAACGAAGACACCTGGACAAGAGAGGCAATTATGAAGCTTTGACGGTCATAGAAGCCCCAGAAAGAAAACTCCTGATATATGGAGAAATGTGCACTTGGAAACTTTCTTGAGACATTTCAAGGACTGTAATTCAGGACTTTGGACTAAAACTATCATTTTTGGCTTTATGAAAAGGACTCATTGACTGAAAGCAGATCGTGTTCTTGGCTTGTTTGTTGCTTCTAAGATGATAGATGGTCGTAACTTTTAAAGGACATGTACGTGAAGGAATTTTCTTTGTCTTGCCCCTTTACAAGTGGTATAAAAGCTTTCTGTTAACTAACATTAAATGTCATCTGTCCTGCAGGCTTCTTGCCTGAAAGCAGGTGTCCAAGTAAATTATTATTTCGTTGTAAGTTCCCTATTTCGTCTATTCATCTCTCCCTCAGGAAATTCCACACCCAGTGGGGGCAGGACCCCTGCAGGTGTGTGCTACCACACCCACCTGATTTTTTTTTAATGTATTATAGAGATGAGGTTTCATCATGTTGTCCAGGCTTGTCTCGAACCCTTGGGCTCAGGCAATCCTCTCACCTTGGCCTCCCAAAGTGCTGGGATTACAGACTTGAGCCACTACCTGGCCAGTAATTTTATATAAATAAAAATAACAAGAAAAAGGCAAGTCTGCAAAATTTAAACACATTTCTGTATAAAGATATACAATTATATCATGTAGTATCTGTTGCTCAAAAAGTTGCTTTGAAATTGAGGTTTATTCATGAGGATTTAGAATTATTTTTCCCACATCTCAGGCTCAGCCTATGAATACTTTGTTTATAATTGAAGAAAATTTAATTTGACAACTCACCAGTAACTAAGACTAAGAACTTTCTATGAAATGTACCCATCTAGATTCTAAGTTTGCCATATGCTTGCTCCAAAACACAGAGGTATCCATTTTGCCATAGACCTGACACTTAGCAAGGGAAATCAAAGTAATCTTTGCATGGTAGAAGATAAGTTATAATGTGTGTGGGAGAACTTCACTCTTTAGATCCTCAAATTATTAAGTTGTAGGCTGAGGTCTAATTCTCTGGTGGATCTTGACAGTATAGTCTCTTTTCCAGCATCAGAAGCAAAAGGAGGGTTTACACAACATTTCAGAGTTCTGAGAAAATGACTTAGTGTCTTTCTTCTTGCATATTTTTTACTCTTTAGATCTCTGCTTTGTAGTGCCTCATGTGACTTCTAACAGGATGGAGCAAAGGAAATTCTTGTTCTGAAACAGATCATTAAGACAAATCATACAGCATTTGAAACAAGAACATGAATATGAACAAGATCTTGTGAAATAACATATCACAGAAAGTAGAGTAAAATAATACTAAGACATTTCCGATTGCTGAGCAAGAATTATGTCAGATAAGAGCTTTCATAAGAAAATAAGAAAGTGAAATACAGAAAATCATTTCTGGATGGTTTTGTGTTTTTATAAAACTTCTAAGTTTGAGTTTTCAAACTTTTGGAAAACTATTGTCCCCTATTCTGGAATTTTGATATCATTGATGGGAGGTAGATTCTAAAGCTCAGCCAGGATTAAGAATCACTGACCAGGGCAACCCCTTCGGGTTCCCTTCCACTGTGGGAGATTTTCTGTCCTCTTAATAAATTCTGCTTTCAAAAAAAAGTCACTGAATAGCCAATTCATCAGTATCACTATGGTGCTGCCAGAAAACACTTATGGGAGATTAATACTAATTTGATCATTTACTTTAATCCAGTTTATAGTTTTGCTGCATACTTTGGGGTAATGTGACTGTTTTTTTTCCCCCAGTAGTAATAATATTCTCTGTCTCACTCTCCCTCTCTCTCCTTCTTTTTCTCTCTCTTTCTCCCTTTTCACTCTCTCTTTTCTTCTCTCTCTCTCCTCCATGCTCTCTTCTTTCCTTCATTTTTTCCTTTCTTCTCCCTCCATCCCTCCCTCCCTTTATTTTATTCCTTCCTTCCATTCTTCCATTTCCATTCTTTTTCCTTCCTCTATCTTTCAATGACTATTAAGTGTTTAGTTGTTGTTGGTAATATGATAGCCACTGTACTAAGAATTGGAAAAAATGAAACCCAACAAAGCTTTTATGTTGCTAAGGTAGTCACAATCTAAAGTTCTTAGGGATGAACAGAGATTAATCAGACTATATTGTTTTAAAAAATCTTAAGTTACAACACATATTTAAACACTCCAGCGAACATAAAATACCCATGCACTCATCATATTTTGTCACGAAAACTGCACTTAAACTTTCTGTATCCTGTCTCTTATTATCTTTAAAACACAACTTGACTGGAATTCTTTTATTTTTGACCTGAATTCTTGATAATTCTTAACAAAGATTGAAATGTGTCATAAATAACAAAAATATAATTAGTGCCTCTCTCTGTGATTTCAGGTCATAATTTAGTAGTGTCTCAAGATTTTTTTCAAGAGACTAGACACTTGCATATTAATTTGAAATTGAGGGCCATGTCATGCACTATTTAAAAAGAAGTTAGTCTTATATCTTTATTTAGACTATATATTATATATATTAGTTAAATGCTTAGATCATGTAACAATAGTTGTCTTAATTCATAAATAGACACCTGTGCTTTTTTCTCAACCAATGCTTTTTAATTTTATTATTTATTCATTCTTGTAATGCTGTCTCTCAATTTGCAAGTTCCACAAATATGAAATGGCATAGAAATTAAAAACATTACACATTAAAAATATGTGAAGACAAAGATGCTACTGGAAATATTAGAAAAAGATTTATCTGGAATGAGCCAGAAGCAAAGGTATAATATGGATGAAATGATGGGAATAGAGATTTCTGCAGAATCACTTTAACAGCAATAAAGAAAACTAAGCACTTTCAGATCTTGAACTATGTTCTCTTACATTTACTATAGGGGAGTAGGAATAGGTTCCAATCTAGCACTGTTTTGGTATGGTCTCATGTGTTGGACCAGAGCTAAGGTCATTGGGCAGAGGAATTGAAATTGCTTATCCAGTTGTTCCCAGCCATTTCTTAAGTGAAATTCTACATTTAGAAGGATGAAAGTATCCTACTATGTGGCCTGTGAACCTGAACAATTGTTTATCACATCTCAGTTAAGATGTTTGAACATTTCCTTTTATATATATATATATATATTTTTTTTTTTTGAGTTGGAGTTTCACTCTGTCACTCAGTCTGGAGTTCAGTGGCCGCTCTCGGCCACTACAGCCTCGACCTGCTGGGCTCCGGCGATCCTTCTGCCTCAGCCTTCTGAGTAGCTAGAACTACAGGTGCGTGCTACCATGTCCGGCTCATTTTGATTTATTGTAGAGATGAGGTCTCACCATGTTGCCCAGGCGGGTCTTGAACCTACAAGCTCAGGCAAGCCACTCACCTCAGCCTCCCAAAGGCACGGGATTACAGGCTGAGCCACCGAACCCAGCTTCTTTAATATATATATTTTTATATATATTTTATTATTACACACAGAGGGTACCAAAAAAAGTATACATATTTTAAGAAAGGAAAAAAAAACTATTAAATTGTAATACTCAATAAGATGAATATAAGTCACATTTAACATCTGCAATTACAAACGGTGCTCAAAGTGGTTACCAAACACTTCTGATTATGGTGAACATCTCTTAACATCTCTCAAAATGTGTATGCATTTTTGGCATCCCTGGAATATTTTATCATATAACTTATGTTTATATTTTATATAAATATATGTTACTACATACTTCTATGTGTGTATATAATAAAGTATATAAAATGTAACAAGTCACATACAATTTAATTGAATGAGATAAAAATACAAGCAGAAGTTTCTTTTTTAAATGTACTCCTATAGATCTTTTGCAATCCTCACCTTCAGTGTTATTTTGTATGTTTGTCTCATTCTGGGACCACAATAGTTAGACTTAAGTAGAAGGAGCTAACAAAAAAGAACTCTTTTCTTTGCAGACAAAAATAAAATTTTAAATTTTAGAAAAACTGTTTTATCAATATTCCAAGGAGATTTAAAATAGAAGACAAATATAACTTTCTACTGTCAATATTTCTTAAACTCTACTCCTGTTCTACCTCCTCATTTCCATTTTAAACTACTTTACATTATTCTTAATTAATATTTAATGCTCTTAGTATGAAAACAAAATAGCATTTGTTTTATCTTGGTAAAGAGAAATATATTTTTCACTGATAGATAAGGAAATAATTTTGACAATAATATGTGTAATAGAAGTACTTAAATAGAAATTCACAACAGGCTGTTGAGAAATTGGGAAGGCTAAGTAGGGTAATTCATATGTTGGTGAATCACTGCCTAAACTTTCAGTCATAAATATTTAGCTATAAATGTTTAAACATCTTCATTTATAAGACATTTTCATAGCCAGATTCCTAACTTAATTTTTCCACATGAATCTTGTCTTCTAATATTCTCTTACTTTTACTACAGATGAAGCTAAAATCACATTATCAAATACAGCAAAAACATGACTTTCAATTATTTGGTTTTATTGCAACTTCAGTTGCAGAAAGTAGAGTTAATAGCATTCTTAAATTATGGTATACTACTCCATAACTTACTTATTTAAACACTATTTTCCTCTTATTTTCCTACCTTGTGCCCCAAATCCCTTTTCCATTTTTCCTTCTATACACAAATATCCACTTTTTTGGATGATATCTTGAAAATGCTTGTAAAATACATAGTGATGCCTTGTAACTATATTTGTTTTCTTTTGTAAGTTATATAGAGTCTAACTTTGTTTTTCCCCAAAGACTGAGACACTTCTCAAACTAAGCAATCTGTCACTAAGCCAGTGCTTCTTTAAATGTCTGACCTTGACAACCCTTTACACTTTATAGTTAATACAACTAAACTCATTTGTCCTTTGAATTATATAAATATTGTTAGTATTTGAAATTAATACTAAAAATAATTTAATTATTTATTTATAAATGTTTTTTATCTTACAAACCTCCTAAGGAGGGATCAGACTCCCATGGTTCTGTCAACCAACCTTAAGAACCACTGAATAAGAAGCAAATTCTTTCTCCTCTTGTTATAGCTCAAATTCTTTTTGACACACAAGTCTGGTTCTAAGTTCTCCTTTTTATTCTGTTGGTTTATTTCTTTTATGACATTTGATTTTATAAATGAGATGAGAAAAACTATAAGTCATTTAAGGTTTATGACAACATACCAGAATTGAGCCCTGCATTTCAGATATTTTACATGACCATTTGTGCCTTACCTGTCACCACTGGGTGTCAGTTCCTGACCTATAAAATGAAGAGGTATAGAAGATTTTTTTTTCACCCTATTTCTCTCTCATTCTTTCTTGTAAGGTTCAGCAGTAACCAACACCATAACTCAATGAACGCTGAGCAAAATATTCATGTTGTCTTCTACTCACCAGGTGCTAGTTCATCATGAGTATTTAATTATTTGCAATATTAGTGTTATAATAAAAACGTGGCATATATACACTATGGAATACTATTCAGTTTTCAAAAATAGTGAATTAATGTCTTTTGCAGCAACTTGGATGGAATTGGAGATTGTCAGCCTAAGTGAACTAACTCAGGAACAGAAAACCAAGCACTGCATATTCTCATAAGTGGTAGCTAAACTCAGGATCTGGAAAGGCATGGAGAATGTTAGAATTGGCATTGGGGACTCAGAAAGGGGAAGGTGGGAGGGGGTGGAGGGGCAAAAAATCAACTAAAATGTGCATAGGTGGGAGTGGTGGGTACAAATAAAGCCCAGACTTCTTTGCCAGTATACAAGTCAACCATGCATCAAAAAACTATTTGTACCCCTGAAAGCTATTGAAATAAATAAATAAATAAAAAACCTGCTGCACAAATAAGTGGTTTGAGGACTAAATAAATGCAGACAAACTATGGGGGGGAGGGGAATGGGATTAACAGTAGCAAATATCTGTCGGGGGATGGGAAAACGCTTCTTATCTACAGGGTGCCTGAATGAAATGTCATTGTACACCTAACCCTTAACTGAAACGTCATTGTACACCTAACCCCACAAAACCATAATAAAAAATACTGATTAATGAAAAAAATAAAAATAAAAAAATAAATAAATGCAGACATATAGAAC
Source organism: Carlito syrichta (assembly GCF_000164805.1). Taxonomy (NCBI): domain Eukaryota; kingdom Metazoa; phylum Chordata; class Mammalia; order Primates; family Tarsiidae; genus Carlito; species Carlito syrichta. The sequence goes on along the minus strand of NW_007256178.1, from coordinate 138,433 downwards.
AGAATAGTAGTGAACATACACTGTTCTCAGCAGATATCAGGTATTGTTTTTGTTGTAGTCAATATCGTTATTGTAACCACATTATTTAGGAACATCTTCCTAGGAAGGATAAGATAGAAGGTCTAGTTTATGAGCCTCACTGTGATTTTTTAAAATATAATATTAATATTAATTCATTAGTATTATATATCATTGATTTTACAATTCACCTAGAGCCATATCTTCTTAGAAAATGCACATATTATAATTAAATCTACCATATTACTCACTAAGCTAAAACTACAAATTTCCACTTGTTCAATCAAGAAGCAAAGGTGTTTTTCTTTAAATATAATTAATGTCCATCTGAAAAATTTTCACAAGTGCAATCATTCGAGGAAATAATTTCTTAAAGTACACTCAGAATTATTGAAAAAATAGTGACCTGTAGTTTAATTAATATGCTGTATCAATGTTAATTTAACATTAGGGGGAATTTGGTGAAGGGTATTTGAGAATTCTCTGGATTATCTTTACAGCTTTTCTGTGAATCTCAAAGTATTTTATATTTAAAAACAATTTTTTTAGAAAACAACACAGATTTTGGCCCCAACCCCTATAACTGATACAAATATTTAATAAATGAGTGTTTGTAGAATAAGGGAAGTGCATTGGCCTAATTTCTTGATATATAGCCTTCTCTCTCTTTCCTCCTTGTTTCCCCCCTTCTATTCTATTAATCTGTGAGAGGAGAGCAGTCACCCATGGGATATCAGGACTCGGGATGGTTTGCTATGATACCTATCACCATCGAAGCTTGGTATATAAGAAACAGCATAGGATTTAAACCACACATACGTGGATCCAAATTTTCCCTCCAACTTTCTGTTTTATATAAAAGTGACAACACATTTAACCTCTTTGAATCTCAGTTGCACTGTCTATAAAGACAAAATTGATTTACTTTGCAGAGTTGATATGAGAATCAAATAAGATACCAATTGCTTGCCGCATAGTAGGTGCACAACAAATGTCTTTCCTGTGGGGTTTCGTTCTTATTAGTTTAGTGCTGATTTTAGGGAGATAATTTCATCCTTTGGAAGGAATGATTGCTATTCATTATGAGGCTAGAACAACGGTAACATAGATTGTTGGGAAACACTGACTTCTCTTTCCCAGGCATTGACATGGACATCAGCCTTCCTGCATACTTAAGACCTTTGTGTCTGACAAGAGAGATTGATCAAGGTAAAACGAGAAGGGGCTGGGCCGGTCTTGTTTTTTATTTGTCCATTCATTCACCCATCCAGCATTCCATATAGTAAGTGCCTACTGTGTGCAGACAAGGGGCTAGGTCTGGGACTAAGTGGTGAGCAGATAAACTTGGCCACTGCCCTCACAGGGGTTTTAGTGCAGTGCAAAGATGATGGGGTGGAGGGAGAAACAGGGGCAAGTTACAATGACTCTAACAGCATTTGTTATTAAGATTATGAACAAAGTGTGGGCTATAAGAGGAAATAACAGGGAGATCTATCCCAGTCTTGGAATTGAGAGGGCTTCAGTAAGGAAGAGACATTGAAACCAAGATATCAAAGACAAACAAGAATTAAGTAATGTTATGGACTGAGTTGTGCCCCATTCAAATTCATATGTTCAAGTCCTAGTTCATCATACCTCAGAAAGTGACTGTGTTTAAAGACAGAGCCTTTAGAGGTGATTAAGTTAAAACAAGGCCATTAGGGTGGGTTCTAACCCACTCTGACAGTGTCTTTATAAAAAGGAGATCTGGACACACAAAGAGTCACCAGGGATGTGTGTAACAGAGGAAAGGCTGTACGAGGACACAGAGAGAAGGTGGTTATCTGCAAGCCAAGGAGAGATGCTTCAAGGCTTCAAGAGAAGCCAAAGCTGCTGACACCTTGATCTTGGATTTGTAGCCTCAAGACTGTGAGAAAATAAATTTCTATTGTTTACACCAAACCAAACCAAAACAAACACAGAGATTCACCTACATTGCTATGATGTGAGACTGTTTTTATAACAAAGATTCCTTAGCCTTATGCGAAAACTAATAAATCAAAAATCTCAAAAGTGTGGCATAAGATCCTTATTTTTAGCAAGACTCTCAGGTGATGCTTATTCTTATCAAAGTCTCAGAACTTGCCTGGGAGAATTAAATCTTACAGAAAATTATTTTAGTGACTATCTTCTCAATTTTCCCAAGGATGATATATAACCTGCATCATTCTAAATATGCAGGAGATAAATTTATCCTATATATACACACACATGTGTGTGCGCACACACACACACACACATGCACACACAATGGATTTCTGAATGTCTCAAGGTAGTAGGGCTTAATTCTATCAAGAAACTCTCATTGAAAAAGGCTGTTAGAATACAAAACATGTGGAATAGTAATGACCTATGAGTCAGCTAAACAGTAATAATATTAAAGTTACTAGTTAGCATTTTGACGTCATTTTTTCTATTAAGTAACCGTGTATTTTTGAGACATTCATCTAACCACTTTTAACCCATTTTGCCATCTGAAATATCAGTGAAATTAGCAGATAACCATTAATAAATTTTCTAACTGTGATCATTTGTAAAATGAGAGAAATAGTGACAATTGTCTCAACATAGTGTGATTTTCAAGTGAAATAATGGATAATAGTGTTTTAAATAGAGCTTAGAAAGCATCTACTAATTGTTGTGTGTTATTGTTGTCTGTTATTATAGTTCTGCAAACTTCATTGAGACTTTAAATTTTCCAGGAATGAATATTACATACTAAAACCAGAAAATTCTTTTAGAAGCAGTAACTAATTTTTTTTTCCAAGCTAGATATGCTTGCATGTTCTTCTTTCTATATTTGTAGTCCATTAAAGCCAAAATGAAGATTCCAAGGCAATACTAAGCTTCCTTATCAAGTTCAAAACTCTCAAAATGGGTTCAAACTATTCTCTCCCCACCTACATACCATAATACTTAAAGTGTTTTGTTTTGTACAATAAGGACTTTCGTTGTTGGTGTTTTGTGTCTATTTTATTTTTCTTCCCATGATACAATACACATTGTTACCCCCTGCCCCCAAATGGAACCTGATTTCAATGAAAGAAAATAGCTCATGTTTTGTCCTTGATGTATGCCTGGGATCTCACAGCTGCATAGAAGGCTGCTTACTTCAAAGTGTATTACCAGAGCTTTGAGAATTAAGTAGAAAACATTAAATAGAGTTGTCACCTTATTTTTTATTTGTTTTGTTTTAAATCTTTGAATGGCCTATTTGTCAGAGTTCTCTAGAGAAACAGAACCAATAGGAAGTGTATGTGTGTAGAAAGAAATTTATGATAAGGCACAAATCTGCAGTGTGGGCCACAAGCTCAAGACTCAGGAGAGTCAGTTGTGCAGATGAAGTCTGACTGCATTCTGCTGGAGAATTCTCTTGCTTTAGGAGGTGGTGTTTACATTCTGTTCAGGCCTTCAACTAATTGGATGAGGCCCACCCGCATTGTGGAGAACAATCTGCTAACTCAAATTTCACCTATTTAAATGTAAATCTCATCTAAAAGCATTCTCCAAGTGACATATAAAATTAACCATCACAGATGGTGTGTAATAAAACATACAATGTGCAATGTCTATTTTAAAGGAATATGCAACACATGATTTTGTAATATAAAGTCTCAGATTTCTTAATGTTTACTTTTTCTGTTCTTGACTTTTTGCATGACAGAGATAAAGTCATATGCACCTTTGAGAGTCCCGAGATATAGATGGACATTTAAGGTTATGACTGAATTGGTAACCTTACAAGTGCAGTTTCTGTGAGTGGTGGAAATGAGCTAATTGTGCAGCCATCAGATTCTAGGAGAACTGGTCTCCCTGTACTTATGTGGTTTTCTCAAAATACTCAGACCACTTGGCACATAAGAAGCTTTTTGATAAATGGGGTTAATCACTCAAATCTGTTTAAAAATACTGCATACCATATCTCTCCTTGGAGAGTCATGAAGCAAATGAGTGTAATTAAATGAGTTAATAAATCAAAAAAGAAAACTGTTCACTTTAATTTCACCTAGAAAATGCAAGTTCTACAAAGCTTGTTTGCATGTTAATGTGTGTGTATATTGATTCATAATTTCTGAACTATAAACTTGAGATGAGATTTTTTTAAAAAGTCATCTTTGGGATAAAATATCAATGTGGACGTTTGCTAAGTACAATCTTGAAACTTCAGAAGATTTATGACATATGAAGATAACGCAAGTGCAGACTTTCTAAAATAATATCAAATGAAATTTTTATCTTTTGTAAGTTACATATATGTGTGTGTGTATGTCTGCATACCGCAAAATTGAGTAGAAAGTACAAAAAGTTTCCATATACTCCCCCTTCTCAATGCATAGCCTTTCCCACTGACCACATCTCACAATAGTGTCATACATTTGTTACCATCGATGAATCAACACTGATTCATCATTATCACTCAAAAGTGATAGTTTACATTAGGGTTCACTTGTATTGTATAGTCTATGAGTTTTGACACACGCATAATATTCATTGCAGTATCATACAGAAGAATTTCATTACTCCAAATATTCTCTATGCCCTACCAATTTATTCCTCCCTCCACACTAAGACTTGGCAGCCACTGATCTTTTACTGTCTCCATAGTTTGACCTTTTTCAGACTGTCATATAGTTGGAAGCATACAGTGTATAGCTTTCTCAAATGGACTTCTTTCAATTAGAAATATGCATTCAAGTTTCCTCTATGTCTTTTCATGACTTGATAACACATCTTTTACCACTGAAAAAATATTCCATCATCTGGGTGTATCACAATTTTTCTCTTCACCTATTGAAGGACATCTTGGTTTGTTTCTAAATTTTGGCAATTATGAATAAAACTGCTATAAGCATCTGTGTTCAGGTTTCTGTATGGATGTGTTTTCAACTAATTAGAGTGAATAACGAGTGGCATAATTGCTAGATATTAAGTTTAGTTTAACATGATTAGTTCTTGTACCAAAACCAGGTTGTTTTGATTACTGTAGCCCTATAATAAAATTTAAAGTCCGGAACAGTGAAACCTCCCACTCTGTTTCCTTTGCTAAGGATTGTTTTGGCTATTAGTGGTCATTTATATTTCCATATGAATCTCTGTATTGTCATTTCTATGCCTGAGAGGAATGCTGTTGAAATTTAATGGGTATTGAGTTGAATCTGTAGATTGCTTTTGGTAGGATGGACATCTTAACAATGTGTCTTCTTTTATTTCTTTGAGAACTGCTTTGTAGTTTTCATTTAAAGATCTTTTATTTCTCTGGTTAGGAAGATGTCAAGGTATTTCTTTTGTTTTGTGGGTGGCTATTGTGAATGGGAATGTGCTTTTCATTTGATTCTCTGCCTGTTTGTTTTTGGTATATAAGAATGAGACTGTCTTTTGCACATTGACTTTGTACCCTGAGACTCTGCCAAAGTCCTTTATCGGTACAAGAAAGTTTTTGACAGATTCTCTTGGATTTTAGAGGTATAGGAGCATATCATCAGCAAAGAGAGATACTTTTGTTTTCTCTTTTCCTATTTGGACAGCACTGATTTCCTTCTCTTGTCTGATTTCTCTAGCTAGGGCTTCCAACACTATATTGACCAGGAGGCGAGGGAGTGGGCAGCCATGTCTTGTTGCGGTTTTCAGGGGAAATGCTTCCAATTTTTGTCCATTTAGCAATATGTTGGCTGTGGGTTTATCATGGATGATTCTTACTAATTTGAGCTATGTACTCTCTATGCCTAGGTGTTCAAGGGTTTTGATACAAGAACAGGCATACAGACCAATGGAACAGGATAGAAATTTCAGAAGCAAAACTTCAATTTCTCAACCAACTCATCTTTGACAAAACCTCCAACAACAACCCCTAGGGAGAAGAGAACCCATTCAGTCATTCAGTAAATGGTGCTGGGAAAACTGGCTGATCACATGTAGAAAATTGAAACAGGACTCCTACCAATCACCATACACACAAATCAACTCTAAATTTATCAAAGATCTGAACATAAAAGCTCAAACTGTAAGAATCTTAGAAAATTCAAGACATACTCTTACAGAAATTGGAATAGGCAACAAATTCCTGATTTAAAAACCCCAAATGTCCATGCCTTAAGAGATAAGATAGACAAGTGGGACCTCATCATACTGAAAAGCTTCTGCAAAACAAAAGTAACCATCAAGAGAGTGGGGACACAGCCCACAGAATGGGAAAAAATGTTTGCTACCCGTATATCTGACAAAGGCCTAACTTCCAGGATATACAAGGAACTCAAATGTGCCAAAAGGAAATAAAACAAATAGTCCTATAAAAAAGTGGGCAAAATATATACAATAAACACTTCTCAATAGAAGACATAAAAGCAGTCAACATATACATGAAATATTGCTATACCTCATTAATAATCAAAGAAGTACAAATTAAAACTATACTGAGATACTACTTAACTCTAGTCAGTATGGCCATCGTCAATAACTCAAAAAACAACAGATGCTGGGGAGTGTTGGGAGCAGGCCACGGAGGCCCACTGAGCATTAGGGATCAGGAAGGACCGTTGACCCTGAGACCACTAGGATGCATTCGGGAGCTATTGACCCCATTTCCTCCCCCTTTCTACTCAGTACTAACCAGATTAAGCTCCTGTGAGCTCAAAACATAAAAACTCTGAGATCAGGATGAACACAAGCTAACTTTAGAAGCTCATTGCTCCCATTCTTCCACAAACTGCAGTTTGGGCTTTCACACAACTTATAATTCAAACTCGTGTCACATCTAAGAGCCTTAGTATTGGTCTCAGGCTTCTGGGTCATGATCTTAGGATTTATTGAAGGTACAAATTGTAGAATATAGTTTTAGAAGACAGCCATTTTGTTGAAAGAATGTGGCTGGGTTACTTGCAGGTAGCCCACTGAACTTTGGACTGGGCCACATTCCAAACATTCTGGAATGGGCCACTTTCGTTTGTAAAGTAAATACTTAAGTTTCTATAGAATTGTTTAACTTGGCATAAATCAATCAACTTAGGATGAAAAAGGTTTATATAATATGTCAGTCACGGATTAGGTTATCCCTTGTAATGGGATTTTAAGATTATCATATGAAAAGGCTTTAAAGGCAATCATTGATTAAGTTTTCATGGATTAAGGTTACTGGTGGGTGGGGGACACTCCTCCCACATCTGACTTTGTGTATAAAAGACCCGTTGTAATTCCCAATAACACACATGGCTTCTGCACTAGACTGGGGTCTAGTCTCTTTGTTTCTCTCTCTCTCTCTCTCTCTTTCTCTCTTTCTTCTTCCCCCCAATTGCCGATGCCGTCTCCACCTTTGGGGTACCCTGAACCCGGCTGGAGCTGGTCTCCGGCAGGGGAGGGGAGGAAGTGGAGGAAAGAGAATGCTTCTACACTGTTGGTGGGAATGTAAACTAGTACAATCTCTGTGGAAAACAGTGTGGTGATTCCTAAAAATCAACCTTTCACTTGATCAGCAATCCCTCTTCTGGGAATATACCCTGAGGAATTCAAATCATTCTATAAAAAAGATAACTGAACACATGTTTGTCATAGCATTATTCAAATAGCAAAAATATGGAACTAACCATGCTGCCCATCAAAAGTGGACTAGATAAAATAAGTGTGGTATGTATACCCAATGGAATATTATGCAGCCATAAAGAAGGACAAAATTATGGACCTTGTAGCAACTTGGATGGATTTAGAGTATATAATACTCAGTGATCTATCACAGAAACAAAGAACTAAGTACCACATGTTTTCACTCAAAATTGGGCCCTGTACATTCATCATAATACTATTAGACAGGAATCAGCAGCAGCTAGAAACTGCCAGGGCTTGGGGCACATAACATCAATAAGGGTACCTGATCTCAAACCAGGCAAAGTGGAGACCAATGAGAGGCCCAAACTTTACCTGTACGATGACCAGTTATATACCTAATCCTGAATTGTACCCTATATCCTTAAAATGTTTTTAAATGATTAGTTTTGTTTGAAGCAGCCAAACTGTTTTAAACGTGACTGTACCCCCCAACAATAAATGGGACTTACTGTTGTTTCAGATCCTCACCAACTTTTGCTGTTGTCAATGTCTTGTATTTTAGCCACTCTAACAGGTGTGTAGTGGTATCTTGTAGTTTTAATTTGTAATTCCTTAATAAAATATGATGCTGAACAACTTTTTATATACTTCTTTGGTGAAGTGTTATGTTATCTTGTTTTAAAAGTAGAAACTAAAGGTAATTAAAATAACACACAAAAATATTTCAAAATAGTTTTGAAGAAGAAGGTTCTTCCTCCGTATAATAAGGAAGCAATTACCAAATGCCTCTTTCTTCTTCTACTACATGTGGTGTCATGGGAACTAGCAACAAAATTAAAAACAAATAAAAATATATAAATAAAGCTGTTTTGGTGCCTTGGTTCTCCTGCTTATTGTACCACTTGCAGCTAGTGGAATACTCATTATTTAATAAATTCATCAAACCAGAGCTCTACAGAACTACTGGTAGGAAAAACAAAACAAAACAAACAAACAAACAAACAAACAAAAAAACCAAAGCAAAACAGTCCTAAGATATCAAGTGTCAATCTATTTATATAAATCTTTCTATTTTAGGTTATTGACCTCATTCAATGAATCAGTGAAAAAAAAAGAAACTTTAAAAAGTCCTTACACTTGTAAAATTCTCCCCCATCTTCTATAAATAATTTTCTACCCCAAATTGATGAGTTGTCTCCCTATTGCAAGGAGATTCAATGGACTCAACCAGGTTGTCTAATTTACTAACTAAGGCCAAACACAATGAAATTCCACAGGAATTTGTGCTGGCTTTAGAAAAAGCAGTTAGAGCCAGGCTCGGTGGCTCAGCATGTAATCCCGTGCCTTTGGGAGACTGAGGTGAGTGGATTGCCCAAGCCTGCGGTTCGAGACCCGCCTGGGCAGTGAGACCTCATCTCTACAATAAATCAAAAAATCAGCCAGGTGTGGTAGCACATGCCTGTAATTCCGGCTACTTGGAAGGTTGAGGCGGAAGGATCGCCGGAGCCCAGCAGGTCGAGGCTGCGGTGGCCAGGAGCGGCCACTGCACTCCAGTCTGGGCAACAGAGTGAGACTCCAACTCAAAAATAAAAGAAGAAAAAAGCAGTTAGATAACTTAGTTCCACTTAATTTACATGTGGCTCCTGGAAATGTTAGTGGGAAGGAAGGGAACAGACACATGAAAAAGTGGTCAGCCTCACTCATCATCAGATAAATGCAAATCAAAACTACACTGAGATACAACCTAACCCCAGTAAGAATGACCATCATTAATAAAACAAGCAACAATAGATGTTGGCGAGGATGTGGAGAAAAAGAATGCTTCTACTCTGCTGGTGGGAATGCAAACTAGTGCAATCTCTTTGGAAACAGGGTGGCAATTTCTGAAAGAACTGGAAATTGAATTTCCATATGATCCAGCAATTCTCCTATTGGGAACATACCTGGAGGAACTCAAATCATTCTACAAAAATGATACCTGCACATGTATGTTTGTTTCAGCTGAATTCACAATAGCAAGAACATGGAACCAATCATGTTGCCCATCGATGCTGGATTGGATAAAAAAAAATGGGGTACATATACACAATGAAATATTATGCAGCCATAAAGAAGAACAAACATATGGACTTCACAGCAATTTGGATGAATTTAGAGTCGATCATACTCAGTGATCTATCACAGAAACAAAGAACAGAGTACCATTTGTTCTCACTCATAAGTGGACCTTGAGCAATTACAATACTATTAGAAAGGGATTGGCAGTAGTGGGAAACTGTCAGGGGAGGGGTGGTGGGATTGGCATCTGAGGGAAACTACTAGGGGAGAAAGGCACATACCTCATCAACAAAGGTACCTGCATAATCAACATTTGTATAATTAACCCTGAATTGTACCCCACATCTTTATAAGAAAAAAAAAAGAAGATATGGACCAAAAATATTGTATCACTGAAGAATTAAAACATGGACCAATAAAATATCATCTATTCATTTTCTCTGAGCTCTCATTGTGTTTGCTTCTGTAGCTACACAACCTTTAGGTCTTTCCCATGCTTAATCATTCTGCTTGATTTTCTGGCTCCTCATGGCCACAGTTTACAAACAGCTTGTTGAAAGTTTCTTATGAATAGTGATTGATTCAGCAAAACTTCACAAGGTTTCAGGATGTGTCAGTTAGGAGATGGGGTGGTCGGTGGTTACAGTAAAGACTGTGTATAAATGAGCCTCCACTTAACATCAGTGTACTAGTTTAAAAGAAATAATCTGACATCAGTGCCCTCCTCAAAAGAACAAGTCATAGAAATATAATACTAATAACTAAGCAGTGACAAACAGCTTTAAGAAATGTTTTCACCAACAATATGCTGTATAGGATAGTTACACAATTTAATGCTATGGGTTGAATTGAATCTGGAGGTGGGCATTGACTGCTGGTTCGAAGTCTCTAAAAGGACATTTGTGTGGTTTCTTTTGTCACTGTTTTGAATTGTTCTGCCTTGTCTCTCAGGGATGCAGCCCATTTTAGTATCCTTTAAAGATGTAGCAACTTCATGAAAATAATCTATTGAATTGTCTGAATTCTTTCCTGTCTTTCCTAGAGAATATCAGAAAAAGAATACATCTAAGAACCATTCTTCAAGACACACTCAATATGTAAATTAAAAGTTTGAAAAAATAATGAACAGCTTGGGGAAAGAATAATACATTTGTCATATTCCTTCTCATTCCCCAGGATGGCAATGTCATCTAGAATTGGCCCTAACCAGGAAGATGACAGGAGTGGATGGGAAAAATTAAGTGGTCACTCTCTCTGATTCTCTCATAATGGAGAAGAGGTCTCTGGCTTGACAAAGCATAGCTTCCATTGATTCTTAGTTTATTCTATTGGAGCACCTTCAAAGCTGTACTTATTTAGATTGTACTAGAAATTCCGTATCACTTTTTTTAGGGGGGGTCTCAAAAAGTCAAGAAATCTAAACAGTATAGATGAAAATGCTTATCAGACAACAACTGTTGGCAGCTTATTTCTTCAGCAGTTTTCTGAGGAGCTGAGTGGTGTGTAAAGACCATGGTTCTTGAATTAGTAGGTGTGGTATTGAGAACTCAGTTCACTGGGTGCTAGACCTGGTTAACTTGTCCAAAGTATCTGCCCTTACTTAGAATCAGCTCTACCACCTATGAAGTGAGACTATCACCCATACTTATAACACAGGACTATTATGAGAAACACGTAAGAGAGAAAGAAAGTGAGAGAGAAAGCCATTTGTACAGTGTAAAGCACCGCATAAATATCCAATAAAATTTATTTTAAATTTTGGTATACAACAGGACAAAAATTTGACCAGGACACAAACCTAATCCTCCTAGAAAAAATGAGAAAATTTAATTTATATAGCACTGATTCTGATCTTTTAATTTTTGTATCATCGTCTCTATTCAAGGGCAAACAGATGACTTTCTTTGCATACTATACTCATTCCCTTTGTTAATTTTTAATTCACATTCTCCCAGGGAAACAGTACCCTAACCTCTGTAACTCACTGTCTAGACAACTGAATGACTTTCTTTCATCCTTGATTTTCTAATACTATCAGTACAATATAATACATACACAAGATTTTGAGAAACAGGCTTCTAATCAATGATAAGTGACACCAATAGTCACTGCCATTGTGTAAGGGCAAGGTGATGCTTTGCCAAGATGCCTTAAAAGGGAAAAAGGTACACAGTTGGAAGGTACTTCAAGGATCCTTCCTGCTGATGCTTTGGCCTTCAGTCAAGAAAATATTTAAATCAGTCCCAAACACAGATGGTAATTTAATTTTTATGAACCCATAGGCAAAAAGATTATGCACATATACATATAAGTATGTAAAACTTTTAGTTATTAATGATTCTAAAGATCAGAAAAGTCTAATTTTCAAGACTAAATGATATGAAAATTATGAGGTCATGGATATCAATTTACTTAAATTATGTGATTTTTTTATGGGAGTGTTGAAAGCAGTAGAATGAAAAGGGTGCTTTTGAGAAAGGGAGACAGATCACTGAAGGACAATTTAAAGGATAAAATGAAGTGGGGAACATCTCATATAATATCAGAATGAGAGTCTAGCAAGGGAGTGGATATGTACATGCTAAATATTCTGCTTTCTCTCTTTTTGTACATACTGCCTTTTGTTTTAATGGCTCTTAGATGAGGGCCCATGTCCTGCCTGGGAATTGGTGATCCATAGAAGATTCTAAACATATTAGCCGTGGTTAATATTGCCCAAGTTGAGCTCATCAGTGCTAGTAATATTGCTTCTACCTACATCATAGAACTTGCTTATGTTTTCTTTATCATTATATGCTCAGATTTATGCATCTTTAGCCAAGCTCTGAACTTGTGGAAACTCAACATTGTGTTTTATTTTGTTTAAATCCCTCATTAAACTAACTTGCCCTTCTATATATTGGATGCTCACAGAAATTTCCTGGAGAAATAGCCTTAAGACAAGATGTACCTGTAAGGTTGAAATAGAAGCTTGGAAGTCACCTTAGCAGAAGCAGATGTGAAGGAGTCTAGAATTCAGGGGTAGGTTGCAGAGCGGTCAGGATGTCAGGAGAAGATGCAATAATACAATATGTCTCATTACTGGCAATGTAAATTTTAGGCAAGTGGGTAAGGTGCCGTTTCCCAAGTTCCTCTACCGTTTTCCCCTTTTTATTAATACACATTTTATGCAGAGATTTTGTGGAAAGCCTGGGTAAATGTATTGTTTTTTCATCACACTTTCTATTAACTTTAGCATTCAATAATTATTTTCTGGGGCATGCTTAATAGTTTTTTTATTTCCATTTCATCATGTATTAATCAGAATATTTCAGTTAGGGAAAAGCTGTCTCCTCATCACTATTTATTTTATGGATTGGTTTCAAAGATAGTGAAATATTGGAACACATCAAAGATGTTAGAAAGACCAATTTATGAAAATACTATATAAAATTCTCCGAAATAACTCACTTTCTTTGAGTTTCGACATAAGTATCATTGTTTGTATGTGTGGGGGGATGGTATGTATATGTGTCTTAGGCAGAGGTCTATTTGTTCTTGAAGTCATGACAGACAAAAAATCAAAGTCATGAACTTGACATATCGAAGGGGAAGTACAATTCAGTAACGCAGACCTCCTATTGAGTGACATAGCATGATGAGAGAGACAAGCCCAGCATATTATATCACAACACAGTGGACAAAACAAAACAAAGAAATAGATTTCTTGGGCAGAAAAATTGAATAAAGTAAACCATGGGTTCTCAGAAAACCATTCTTTAAGTTTATTTTTATTGCATCTTTAAAGTCATGAATGATATTTACAGTCTTTCCTTCATAGTTTATTCACATTCTAAAAGTGAATTCATTTCACACAAAATCACACTCTAATTGTCTTACATGACCTCCAAATTACAAATGTACTATCTTGCTTCTTTGAAAAGAGTGGCATTATGGGACTTAGTTTACACCCTTGGTTAGTTAAGAAATAAAAATACATACTTTGTTATAGTACACATTGCCTTGGTATAAATTACAACCTGGACTAGAGAATTTTGTCACATTCTGCCTCACAAAGGCAGCAAAATCATATAAAAGTATTTTCACAGCCAAGATACTTAAATACATTAATAAGATCTTGCAACTGTATAATTTTCTCAAAGGCACTAGCATTTCTCAAGCTATTTTTCCAGGTGCCAAAACAACTAATTGATGTGGTGCTGTCAGCTAAATCCATCATCAATTTTTTTTGGGGGGGTTAGAGTCTCACTCTGTCGCCCAGACTGGAGTGCAGTGGCCGCTCCCGGCCACTGCAGCCTTGACCTGCTGGGCTCCAGCGATCCTTCTGCCTCAATCTTCCAAGTAGCTGGAACTATAGGCACATGCTACCACGCCCGGCTAATTTTTTGATTTATTATGGAGATGAGGTCTAGCCAAGTTGCCCAGGCAGGTCTCGAACCCGAGGGTTCAGGCAATTCACTCACCTTAGCCTCCCAAGGGGCGGGATTACAGGCTGAGCCACCGAGCACAGCTGCATCATCAATTTTGAAAAAAATACTACGCAGCCATAAAAAAGAACAAAATTATGAATTTTGCAGCAACCTGGATGGAACTAGAGTCTATAATACTGAGTGACCTCTCACAGAAACAAAGATCTGAGTATCACATGTTCTCACTCATATAGTGGACCTTGAACGTCAAATGTAATACTATAAGAAAATGACTGACAGTGGTGGAAAACTATGGGGGGGAGAGGGGATTAATGGTAGTAAATATCTGTCTGGGGATGGGGAGACACCTCTTATCAACAAGGGTACCTGAACGAAGCATATTTGTATACCTAACCCTTAACTGTACCCCACAGTATCATAATAAAAAATATTGATAAAAAAAGAGGTACAGGGTTTCTTTTAGGGGAGGTGAAAATGTTTTAAAATTGATTGTGCTGATAACTGTACATATAATAAAGGTCATCAAAGTATATACTTTAAATGGAAAAAAAAGAAACAGACTGTCACAATGTTAAATAATTCTATACACTTTAAGTAGATTTCACTATTTCATCTCGAAATGTATTTTCTTTCTAAATTCCATCTTCACAAACCAAAGGCAAAAATGATAGAAACTAGTGTGCTTATGTTTGTGTCAAGTACAAAATGCTTTTATAGTATTCTGTTAAAGGGATAAAACAACTATGGAAACTTGGTATTCCAAAATGAGCGTTTGAATTTAGCTATGTATTGAAATGTTGTGTCCTATGCTTCTCTTAGAGAAGTAAAACTTGTGTAAAAAAAAATACTGAAATGAAGTAAATTTCGATCTCTAATAATGAAAAAAAAAAAGAAAAAATCATTTGAATAGATGTTTAATTCATTCAAAGTGCTTTGAACTTACCCTAACAAGCAAACTTAAAGGGTCGAATATTGTGAATTGGCTACCCCAAATTCTTTATAGCTTCTTCTCCCTTGAATTCTCTACTAAAATGATCAGGCAGCTAATTAGCACTGGCTAAATCTCTCTTACAGCCAGAGTGACCTAAAGAAAGGTAATTCTTTATTTCATTACTTTCAGATTTATTGAGATATGACTGACAAATAAAATGGTATATGTTTAAGATGTACAATGTGATGAATATATATATAAACATAAATTAATCCCTTGATCAAGTTAAATAACATGTTCATCACCTAACACAGTAACCCTTTTCTGTGATGAGATCTAGCCTTTTAGCAAATTTCAAGTATAAAAATATGTCATTATGAACTATAGTCATCATGGTGTACATTAGATAACAAGACCTTATTTAACTTATAACTGAATGTTTGCACCCTTTGACACATATTTCCATTTCCCCCACTCCTGCAGCCCCTGATAATTACCATTTTACTCCCTACTTCTATGAGTTCAACTTTTTAAGATTCACAGATAAGTGAGATCATACAGATTTATCTTCCTGTGTCTGTCTTATTTCACTTAGCATAATGTCTGACAACTTCACCCACTTGTCACAAATGGCAGAATTACCTTCTTTTTAAGGCTAAAATATATTAAAAAAAGAATAAAAATAAAAAGAAGACCTACTCAATCTAATAAGTGAGTTAGGCAAGTTCAAGGATACAAGATCAATGTATAAAAATTGATTGTATTTCTATATACTAGCAATAAACATGTGGACACCAAAATTTAAAAATAAATCATATTTGCAGTTATGAAAAATATGAAGCACTTAGGAATAACTAACAATGTATGCATAAAACTTTATGCTTAAAATTTCAAAATGATGATGAAATAAATAAAAGTTCTAAAAAATGGATATACATATATCTATAAATATGGAGAGAGTTTGTTAGATTGGAAGAGTCTACATAGTAAAGGTCAATTCTCCCTCAAAATTTTATGGATGACACTTTCTTGACAGTTCCATTCATGTTTAGAAGCTTGAGGGCATGATCTTTATGATCTAAAACCTTAAGCAGGGAGTCTCTGGCGTCACTTATTTGATTCATCACAAGTTTGCACCTCTGCAAAATTCACTGTATGAGTTCATTTATTCGGTGTAGATCACCATCAGTTGCTGCTTTTTTCTTTGGGATAATCCCTTCCTGTAGGTTGGTAAGTCTTTTGTAGACGTCATGTTCTAGATTCGTCAGCTGTAGTAACTGGGCAGCACAGAGGTGAACTTTCCAGGGTGGGGCACGACAGGATACTCCTTTCTGATTAGCTATTTCTGGAAGCATAGCTTTCTTCTCCTCTTTGACCTGGACGTCACTGTACCTCTGAAAGTGGTGGTAAGCAGCTTTCTAGGGGTTCTGATAGTGATGAAGCAAAGTAATGGGGGGTCTTGGATGCACTGGGACATACCTCAGTCTTCCTCATCAATATATTCCTTGGGAGTAGACTTGCACTTCTCAGTCTTCACCAAAAGACCCTTGGCAGTGGACTTCTCATCGTCAGTGCTGTTCTCCATCATATCACCTTCTTCTGTTGAGATCACGGGCTGCTGCTTTTGAGGCTTTTTCCGTGTGGAGGACCAGGTGGTAGATCACTTGTAGGCAAGGACAGGTTGCTTCTCCAGCAACGCAAGTTATAGGGTCACAGTGTTGTTCGCCAGTGGAGGAACTGCAGAAACTGGTCTCATGACGTCCATTGGTTCCAATTCTTTTACTTTAATCTCCGGCAGAGGAGGGCCCAAGACAGAGGAGGGATTGCCACCCACAGTGGCCGACGGCGGCGGTGCCGTGGCAATAGTTGAAGCGAAAGGAAAAAATCTAGACCTAGAAGAATCAGGAGTTTGGAAACAGAATTTATGAAGAATGATGGTGAGTGAAGGGAGGGTTTTGGTTATTTCCAAAGTAGAACATTGAAATAAAGGAAGTGTTCCTTAATTCACACCTGAAAACAGAGGGATTCATGGCATCCAGTGGTTTGAAAGGATCAGAGCTGACTGGACTCAGTGAGCTCCCTTGTTTCATTCAGGTGTATCCTGTTAACCCTGTTCTGTGTCTCAAGTGACTCCTGATGCGTCAGTGTCCACCAGTTGGAAGTGGAGACAAGGATGGCTGACTGGCGCTTTTCAGCTGTCTGGTTTATAGACTGTTTATCTGGTGGTTTCCTGCAGGCCTCATGCTGAGCCTGGATTGAAAGTACCCTCTTGGACCATCTGTTATCGCTCTACACAGAAAATAAAACCCCTTCCACTCACCCCATTTGGTTCTACTGCCCAACCTTCAGATGCCCAAGCTAGCCTTTAACAGCAG
The DNA here is from genome assembly GCF_000164805.1 of Carlito syrichta. NCBI lineage: Eukaryota > Metazoa > Chordata > Mammalia > Primates > Tarsiidae > Carlito > Carlito syrichta. Next base: position 121,046 of record NW_007256178.1, on the reverse strand, counting down.
TGCCACAGCAGCAAGCGAGCTGCCACGTCTCACTCTAAACGGTTTGAACTGCGAACTCTCATCATTTTTTTTTTTTTAAAAGAACCATTTCCGCCGGGCTCGGTGGCTCAGCCTGTAATCCCGCGCCTTTGGGAGGCTGAGGTGAGTGAATTGGCCTGAGCCCGCGGGTTCGAGACCCGCCTGGGCAGCCAGACCTCATCTCTACAATAAATCAAAAAATCAGCTGGGTGTGGTGGCGCATGCCTGTAATTCCGGCTACTCGGAAGGCTGAGGCGGAAGGATCGCTGGAGCCCAGCAGGCCGAGGCTGTGGTGGCCGGGAGCGGCCACTGCACTCCAATCTGGGTGACAGAGTGAGACTCCAACTCAAAAAAAAAAAAAAAAAAAAGAACCATTTCCAAGTGAAGTTGCTACGTTGTCTGTCCCGCATGTGTCAGAGTTGGGTTTTTGTGGAGGTTCAGAGCAGGCAACATCACACGTAGCTCTCAGATCCTTGTTTTGAAGAATATTCTTGGTTATCTGCACTTCTGTAGCTGGTGTGATGCTGTTAATTGCATGTAACACACATCTCCACACATTAATAAAGGACTCAAAGAGATTTTTGTAAACAAACAAACAAACAAAGTTATATGAACGTTTACTGCACTTCCTATCAAAATCCTTAATATTTTTAATATTCAAAAATGTATATGGAATTGCCAAGAAATTAGAATAGCTAAATCAGCGTTTAAATAAAATAAGGCTGGGTGTTGTGGCTCAGCCCGTAATCCCAGCACTTTGGGAGGACGAGGTGAGAGGATTGCCTGAGCCCTGGGGGTTTGAGACCAGCCTAGGCAACTTGGTAAGACGTTGTCTCTACAATAAATCACAAAAAACTAGCCGGGCATGGTGGCATGCATCTGTAATTCCAGCTACTTGGAAGGCTGAGGTGGAAGAATCGCCTAAGCCCAGAACATTGAGGCTGCAGTGGCACCCTCATGGCCATGAGGGTGCCACTGCACTCCAGCCTGGGTGACAAGAGTGAGACTCCAACTCAAAAAAAATTTTAAAAAATGGAAGAAGCAGCTCCCTTATTTTAAGAAGACAGGAGTAAGGGTAACGAATCATTCAACCCCATTTCAAGACTTACTATAAAACTATAGTTGTCAAGACTGTGTGGTACTGGCAGAAGGATAGATACATAGATTAATGGAGGAACAGAATAGATAACTAACAAATAGATCACACATACACAAGCAACTAATATTTTACAGAGGTGCGAAAGCAGTTCAATCAAAGAATGATAGCAATTTCAATAAATGGTGCGTGAGCAACTGTACATACAAAGGCAAGAAACCTCATACCTTATTCAAATATTAACACAAATGGAGCACAGATTTAAATATTAAACATGAAACTATAGTTTTTTAAAAAGGCACAGAAGAAAATCTTTAGTTTGTATGGTTAGAAAAAGAATCCTTAGACCTGACATCAAAATCATAATCCATAAAAGATAAAATCAATAAATGGGACTCGATAACAATGAAAATCTTTTGCTTTGTGAAAGACCCTGTCAAAAGTATGAGAAGACAAGTTACATATTAGAAGAAAATACTTTCAAGCAACATATAAGGGACACCAACAACGATATCTAAAAGATTCTCGACACAACAGTGAAGCAAACAGCTCAGGAAATGGAGAAAAACATGAAGATTCTTTTTACTGGAAAGGATATACAAGATGTCAGAAAAGCACATAAAAATAACCAACATCACTACACTTCAGAAAAATGCAAATCAAGGCTATACATCTGTCAAGCATCAAGAATAAAATGTAATGACAACACCAAATGCTGGAAAAAGTGTTAAGGACAATGAATTTGTTGCTGGTGAATATATAAAATATCAAAGCCACTCTGAAAAATTGTTTGGCAGTTTCTTTAACTCTAAACAAACAACTCATATAACTCAGCAACGGTACTCTTGGGAATTTATCCAGAGAAAGTGAGGCTTTTGTCTACACAAACTTATATATAATTGTTCATATCAGCTTTTTAATAATAATCAACTAAAACCGCCAAAATATGCCTCAGTAGGTGAGTGGTTAAAGAAACTGTGATACATGCATATCACAAAATGCTACTTAAAGATGAAAAGAAATGTAGTTTTGATATACACAACAACTTGAATGAATCTCAAGGGTATTATGCTGAATGAAAAAAAGTGGTCTCAAAAGGTAACATGAAATCATACTATATTATGATTTAATTTATTTAACATTCTCAAAATGACAAAATTATAGTGATAGAGAGCAAGTTATTTTTCACCATTAGCTTGGGATGTTGGCGTGGTAGATGTGACTATAAAGGTAACATGAGGATTATCTTTACCATGAAGAAATATCTCTTAATCTTGATTTGGATTTTGGTGGTGTTACACAGATCTAAACATCATAATATCACATGGAACTGTGCACAAACATTTCACCAATATTTATTTTCTAGTTTAATATTATACGCCAATTTTGCAATGTGTAACAATTTGGAAAAACTAGATAAAGTATATCTTTCTTTACTTTTCTTTGCAACTTTCTGTGAATCTATAATTATTTCAAAAATAAACAAATGTAAAATACAGAATAATATACAAAATATATATCTTTTCAATTGCATAGTGGACATGTGCACAGATTTATAATATTCTGAGTCATAAAACAAATTTTGATACATTTTTAAGTTCAGATGATAAAAAGTATGTTCTCTGACCAGACTACCTGATTTCAAGACTTATATAAAATTCTAGTAATTGACATTGAATGATACTGAAATAAAGATCGATAGGTAGATGATAGACATAGGTTAATAGTCACACCTAACACCCCAACATCCCTAGCTACTGGCAACAGCAAACTTGCTCTCCATCTCTATAATTTTGTCATTTTGAGAATGTTACATAAATTAACTCATTGGTATAATGGATAGATGATTGATAGAGCAATAGATGATAGATCTATAAATGGAAAAATGGGGTTGCCAGAAATATACTAATACATATTTCAAAAAATAATTTATGACAAAAGTACAAACACAATGTAGTGAAGAAAGAAAAACCTGTTCAACACATGGTATTGGTGCCAGTAAGTAACCATATGCCAAAAAATGGAATTTGATCCATATATTGGGATATGTACACACATGTACACAAATATCAACTCAAAATGCATCATACATAAATGTAAAACTGAAAACTGTAAAACTTCTACATGAAAACCATTGTGACCTTGAATTAGGCAAAGATTCCTTAGATATGGCACCAAAGTCATGATAAATTGAATTTCATCAAAATTATAAGTTTATGCTCTGTGAAATACTCCATTAAGAGATGAAAGGGTAAGCTACAGACTGGGATAAATTACTTGCAAATCACATATTGGACAAATGTCTTTTGTCTAGTGTAGATTAATAACTCACAAAAGTAATTGATAAGACATTAAACAGTCCAATAAAAGATGGGCACAACTTTTTAGACACTTGGCTAAAGAAGATTTGTAGAGGGAAAATAAACATAGAACAAGATGCTCATCTTCATTAGTCTTTTCAGAAAGGCATAATAAAACCACAATATAGTAACAACACACATCTATCATAATAGCTAAAATATTTATTTTGAAATGATAATACCAAGTGTTGGTGAGTATTGGGAATTGCAACTCTAATATAAAATGACACAAGCACTTAGGAAAACAGTTTGGCAGTTAAAAGTTAAACAGACGCCCGTCATATCTGTTTCACTCCTAGGCAGTTACCCCAAAGGAATGAAATTATTTATCTATATGAAGATATGTACATGAATGTTTATAGTAGATGTATTTATTTATTTATTTATTAATTAATTAATTTTTTTTTTTGAGTTGGAGTCTCACTCTGTCACCCAGACTGGAGTGCAGTGGCCGCTCCCGGCCACCGCAGCCTCGACCTGCTGGGCTCTGGCGATCCTTCCACCTCAGTCTTCCAAGTAGCTGGAATTACAGGCATGCGCTACCATGCCCAGCTGATTTTTGATTTATTGTAGAGATGAGGTCTCGCTGCCCAGGCGGGTCTCGAACCCGCAGGCTCAGGCAATCCACTCACCTCAGCCTCCCAAAGGCGCGGGATTACAGGCTGAGCCACCGAGCCCGGCAGTAGCTGTATTTATAACAGCACTAAAATTGAAGCAATTACGGGTCCATCACTAGGTGAAGGGATAAACAAATTGTTGTATATCTATTCAATGAAATAATATTATAAAATAAGTGTAGTATTCTCATGTCACAACAAAGATGAATTTCAAAATAATAATGATCAATAAAGGAGACCAGACAAAAGAGAGTGCATGCTGTATGATTCCATTTATATAATATACTTGGAAATATAAACTAATATATAGTGACAGAAAGATCAGTGGTTACCTAGGGACAGAAGTGGAGTGGGGAGGAAATAAAAGGGAGATTATAAAGGGGCATAAGGAAACTTTTTTGGAGGTTATGGATATGTTATTTATCTTGATTGTGCTGATGTCTTCACAGATATATGTCAAAACTTATTAAATTGTACAGTTTAAATACATGTAGTCTACAATGTGTCAATAATATTTAAAAAAAACTACTAAAATAAACAGTAAGAAATTAAACCTCTAAGATAATTTACAGGAGATTGGCCAGCAAAAATCAACAATGCAGAGACCTCTGAAAATGCAAGAGTGATTTAACAAAAACTATGAGTTTAGCAGCTGAGTGCAATTTTCTGCCCCTAGAAAATAGAAACGATAATTAGCCCAATTAGGTTTATCAAGTAATTAGAAATATGAGCTCCTCGTTGCAAATTAATTTGATCTGAGAAGTGAGCTACAAAGACACTCCTATGATTTGAAACTTGCAGTTTTTATGTTAATCACATACTGAAAGCATAGACTATAACAGGAGAAAAATAATGCCTATGTTTGAAAAAATAATGAAGTAAATGAGACTATGCAGAAAAAAAGAGACACTGGATATTAAAATAGTCATATTCATTTAAAAAACAGTATTTAATAAATGAAACATCACTGGGCAGAAGAGTGAGAAATGAGAAAAAAAAATAGTTTTTTTTTTGCCTAAGTGGAAAGAATCAGAAAAAGAAGAGATAGATATATGAATAACCTACAATTTTATATTTTTAATACGAGTGTTACTTAGAGGAAAGATATTTTTGATAATTATTGGAATTATTGACAAAGTAAATATACTTATTGCAAACTTAAAGTTCACATAAGCTATAAAAATTTGTCAGTTGGAAAGTTGTGTATGCATAGTTAAGTATATCAAGCCCTAAAGTAATATTAATTAAATAGAAAAAAAAGTTAGTTAAAACTTCAACTTGCTTTATGGGATTAACTAAGTGTTCCTGTTATATTTCAATGTTATAAGTAATCTGAAAAAAGCTCATATTTAATAACCTTTGTTTACATGTCCATATACTTTCTCAAAGTGGATATTACTACCATAAGAAGGAGCTAATATAATATATGCATTGATCTTTCAATTATAATCACGGAGTAATTTTTCCAATTAACTGAATCATCAATCAGTTTATCTCTCCTCACAAATTAATTTAAACATAGACAAAGATTTATCTATTATTTTTCCAGGAATTAGATGAAAATACATAAAAATAAAAATTCTTGCTGGACATAATACATAATCGATACAGAGGACAACATTTAGAGAGACGTATACACAATTTCCACAAATAAGAAGTAAAAGTGATATTTATTTTCCCTTTCCATAGTTGAGAAGGCTTTAAACTACTTGAGCTGTGCTCCCCACAGTACTTAAAAAAACTATCCCCGTTTAACCTGAAATATCAATATTCATCTTTCATGTAAAAAAAAGAATAGTAAAGCACAGGAGGAACAGGACAAAACAATAAGATAGGAGGCTCAGGGAAGGCTCTAAGTAACTGTTCACACCAATATTTATTGTTTTAGCCAAATAAAATATTCCTCCTATGTATCCCTTAAAAAGGGCACATTGCCTGTATGTTAACAAAATCTGCTTTCTTTGAGGCACATATTTCATAAACACATCCCTTCTTGACAATGAGTCACTATTTAGTTTTTTAAACTCACATAATTTAAGGAAAGGTTAAAGGATAGGCAACTGATAGAAAATGAATAAGAACAGCAGACACTAAATTCTTGGTTGATCAGATTCTAGTGACCACAAGACATCACACTGTGCAAATGATGTCCCAAAGGAACATAAACGCAATCTCAAAATTCACTTTTCAGAGCTACTATTCTTCAACTTTCTTTTAGTGGCATGATGTCCTCTGCCTGCTTTTCATCCCTGGAGGCAGTACCTGCGGAACAAATATAAAAGATTCCTCTGCTACTACCACATTCTTCATTCGGTTAATTATTCCATCATGCACACAACTTAAACAATCATCTATTTTTACACGTGCATTATGACCCAGGCCTGGACATTGTACTAAGTAACAGGGATATAAAGATGAAAAAAATACAAAAATCCATCTCTTTTCCTCAAGAGTTCCCAGCCTATAAGGAATGACAATTATGGGGTCACAAAATGGGACTGTTAAATGAATAATAAGCATGGCTAGCTTTATAGAATACTATCAATGTGATACTGTGATAACTGCTTTCTGCATTAACTCAGTTAATCCATCCAGTAAACCTTGGGTGACTATGATCCATGACCTTATTTTACAGATCTTACAGATGAGAAAATTGAGGTATAGACAGATGAATTTGTTCAAAGAGTGAATGCACTGTCGAATGCCATTGCAAACATGGCACTCCGGATCTAGAAAACATGTTCCTAGTCCCTGGTCCAGAGGATGGACCACATGCCCTCTTCAATTCTAGTTTCTCCTAGATATTCAATAAGAAGTCTATAAGAAAGAAGAGACATTTGTAAGAGAGTTTGAGGGCCACAAAGGTGCTGATAGTGTCTTCCTGGCAGAAGGATAAATCAAGCAAAACAAAAAAATCTTAGACAATAGCCTTGAAGCATAAAAGAAGTCACTAAATTGTGGGATGAGATCAGTACCTGGAATGGGAAATGGCATTAGCTAGGAAAATGGAAGCATTGGAGGTTTGAGAGCCAGTAGGTGGCTGTCCAGGAATAGGGTCCTAGGTCACTTAACTCTTGTCCTGTCCTCAGGTGAAGCCCTGCAGAAATTAGGATTGCTGCTATATGATTCCTGCCACCTATGACTGGCATTTTTGTCCCTTCTTCTGGACACCATGGAGATAATGAGAGCCTAGGCTGCTTTTGCTGGCCATCACTGCTGATGTGTCATGGCCCCTTAGGAATCAAAGCTTTATTCTATGGGGAATTTAGGGAGAATTTCTCTTCTCTTCGGTGTTATACACTGTGTTAGGTGGAGGTGGGGAATAACACAGTCCCACTGCATTTTGCTTTTATTTCATAAAGAGGTGCCTTAGTGAAATTAGCTTTTTGAGAACTTGCTCACATTTTGCTCCTTGGGCTTAGGCATGAGTTTCTAAAGCTCTGTCTTTAGACACATCTGCATATTACCTGGCATTGGAATCAGAATTATCTCTTCTAAAAGATTACGTTTAAGTAAACCTGCTTGATTTAGGATTCCTTTTAAAAAGAATTATCTTTAAGAAGTTTCTTAAATATTTCTTGTAAAGAGGACCCTGGTGGTCCACATGAGTCTTTCTTTAGGCTGCTGGACAGCCATGAATCCTGCAACATACAAAACATAGGTTTAATCCTCCCCTGACACTCTCATAATATGTGCACTGAAGCTGAAATGATCTAGATCACACCTATCAGGCTCTTCCCCTACTATTCCTCCATCAAACATCTCCGATCTCCCAGCACCTTGTGCCTGGCATTGACAATACAAAAATGAACGTGCTCTACTCTTTGAGAGAAAACATTTTCCAAATACAGGTGAAGCCCCAAAACAATTTTAACAAAACATAAAATCCTAGATGTGCACTTGATAGAGCATTAACCTAAAGAAGGAATAATCAACTGTCTGTTGAGAGGGGCATATGTTGGATAGAAAAGCAAATGTACTATTTAACCTTGAAGGAGGAATCATGGGTAATCAGGACATAGTGGTGGAGAGTAACAGGTGTGGGTGGGGATAGGGAGGGAGGAATTGGTTTTCAACAACCCGAGAGACAAAACGGAAAGTCCAAAGGCACAGGAGATATGATCAATAAATATTGAATGGGTGGGTGGAAGAATACATTAATGGGTGATAATAAACCATATTTTGTAAGACTTTACTGCTTCCAAAGTGTGTTTGAATAATTATTTTATATATTTTTCATAATACTCGTGTAAAAAGGCAGGACTTGGTCATTTTGCAGATGATAAATGTGATGCCCTAAAAGACTAAAACAATGTCACAGGAATGACACAACTAAAATGCTATCCAGGCTCCATAACCATGTTACTGCCACCTCAGCAGTTATAGAACATTAGAAATGATGTTCATCAAAAATAGCAAGGGGGGGGGCAGAAGTGATCCTCTGACTCCTTGGCCTGTGGTGATTAGTGCTTTTGCTTTCACTTTAGCTCTTAGCTTAGATGCAAAATGACAAATACTTTGTAGGAAATGCTCTTTGCTGTTAAGATTCCTGACATCATGCCCAGTCATCTGAGGGATTGGAACAATTTGTTTAGCTGGTCTAACTTTGAGTGAATTTTCATAGTCACATCTGTATTCTGAAATGCTGCCATGAAGCCAACAGCTATAATCTTAAGCCAATTTTTGACACCAAAATTTGATGTGATGAAACATGTTATTACCTTTTTCTTTTTTATGATCATTTTTATTTTAAAGATGTGGGTTATATCTCAGAATTAGGTATACAAGTGGTCATAATACAGGTAAAGTTTGGGCCTCCCTTTGGTCCTCACTTTGCCTGGTTTGAGATCAGGAACCCTTATTCATGTTATGTACCCTCCTCCCTCCCTTGACAGTGTCCTCCTACTGCCAAACCCTTTCTTCTAGTATTTTGGTAAATGTTCAGGGTTCGCTTATGAGAGAGAACATGTGGTACTCAGTTCTTTGTTTCTGTGATAGATCACTCAGTATTATAGACTCAAAATCCATCTAAGTTGTTATGAAGTCCATATGTTTGTCCTTCTTTATGTCTATGTAATATTCCATCGTGTTTATGTACCACTTTTTTATCCAGTCCAGTTTCAATAGGCAGCACAATTGGTTCCAAGTTTTTGCTATTGTAAAAAGTGCTGCAATAAACATGCGTGTGCGTGTATCTTTTCTGTAGAACCATTTGAGTTCCTCCAGGTATATTCCCAGTAGGCAGATTACTGGGTCATATGGAAGGTCAATTTCTAGTTCTTTTAGAAATCGCCACACTGTTTTCCATAGAGGTTTAACTAGTTTGCATTCCCACTAGCACTGTAGAAGCGTTCCCTTTTTTCTGCATCCTCGCCAGCATCTGTTGTTCTTTGTTTTATTAGTGATGGCCATTCATACTGGGGTTAGGTGATATCTCAATGTGGTTTTGGCTTGCATTTCTCTGATGATTAGTGAGGCTGAGAAATTTTTCCTGTGTCTGTTGGCTCCCCGTATGTCTTCTCATGAGAAGTGTCTATTCATGTTTCTTCCTGGCAATCTACAGATTCAACCCAATATCCATTAAATTACCAAGATCATTCTTCTCAGACCTGAAAATGACAATACAGAAATTTATATGGAAGAATAAACAACCACAAACAGCCAAAAGAAACAAAGAAGGGGATATCAAACTTCTAGACTTTAAACTTTACCATAAGGCTATAATAATCAAAACAACCTGGTATTGGTACAAAAACAAGCACATAGAACAGTGGAACAGGATAGTATTCCAGAAGCAAAACCGCAATTTCTCAACCAACTCATCTTCAACCATCTCTTTCTAAATGGAAAATCACAACACAGTTTTTTGTTTTTTTCCTATTGGAAGGTGGTAACATTAATGTTTACCATCAGGTAAGAACAATTCCCTTTGTCCTCTAATAGATGCCTTTTTTCTCACTGGGTATTGGCATTGCCACCCATTGTTTAAATTTAATTTTGCATATATCACCAATCATCATGGTCTATGTAAATGTTAACATCAATGTCAGCAATACTTGACAACAAAGCCAACATCTGAGAGCTTGTTTGAAGGAAGAAAACAGTTCAACTTAAGAAAATAAGACAGAATAGTTTGATATGCCTTCCAAAACTGGCATCAAAGGTTGACATAATCCAATAAGAAATGAGTGAAACCCGGGGGGACATCATTAATCAAGAGAGTTATCAGATTACCTTCCCAGACACTTATTGTCAACTTTGTCAGAAAAGTGCATATCATAGAAGAATCACGGATAAGAACATTGCAAGATTCTTGTCTCAATATGTTCAGACCATAGCATGAAGGAAGAAAATGTGCAAGTTAACCAAAAAGTCATTGCAGGGGAAAGATTCCATTCAGGCTACTAAGTGGAATGGCAAAAGGCAAAATGATCCATGTGATAAAGGGACAGAAAGGACAAAGTTTGTGGAAGATTAATGTTATGATCATTTTGAAAATATGTCTATCTCTTTTGTATAAATTAGTATTTGCAGCCTCATAAAATGTCTTAATTTTCCTAAATATATAAATTGCAAAATTATACTCTTATTTTTTGCTTTTCTGATCTGTTACCATAATCAAATATTAGAATATATCCCATTTAAGTTTCATGGTCCATCGACTCTATAGAATATTGAACTTTTCTGCAAAAGGAATGCCCACCAAAAACAAGTCACCAGGTTTCTAGGTGTGACAGTATTCTTAGATCTGTATAAAACATTTTTTTAATTTCATTTTTTAAATTAGCTAGATAGAGAAAATTTTGAAAAGTATTATTTGCATTATATAATATATAATGTAATTTTATATAATATATGTATAAATAATATATTGTGGTATATTATTTATATTATTATTCTCTTTCACAATGCTCTCAAAAATCCACTATATCAGACACCACAATCATTTATCCACAGAAAACAGAAAACTGGATGCAATTAATTTGAAGTTGATAATGGCAATAACAATGATAAAAAAAGCAATGAGTTTTGGCCTAATCTTGACCAGTAATAAGAAAAGTTAAGACAATAGCAATTAATTCCCTCAAAAAGCATTTATTGTACATTAACTTACCTTTTCTGCATCCTGGGCACAAAAAAATTAGGATATGTTCTATTCTAGCTAAAGCAGAGTGGTATTGAGAAAAATGGGTGCCTTGTATATTCCAAATATTACTGTCATTTTAATGGACAGCTGATTTTTTGGTTACTAGCAATTATTCTCATGTCTCTATGTTTAAAAGGAGATATTTATTGCTGCATGTATATATTTTAAATAATATTTTATGCATGACACAACTGGATAACATAAGTTATTATCATTAAAGATAAAATTATTTTACATAGATCTAGTTGCAAAATATTTATTAAAGTATGCTCAAAACTTTTCTCCTTATTTTCAGTTTGGAAATATATTTCTGAGTTTTCTATAGGCTTTCTGATCTCTAGTTCTCCATTTTTATTTATATTCTCCATTTCTTTCTTTCAGTTTTCTGAACTAGATACTTTTAAAACATATTAAAATATTTTAAATAAGATAAGAAAATAAATTATTCTGTTCATTTTCAGAGAAGATGAGTTCATTTTTGCATTACTTAGTTTTGAATTTCAGTGGTTGAAGCTATTGATGTTAGTCAACTACTAGCTGGCCAATATTTGGAATAGCAGGATCTCATGCAGCTACACCATGAAATCACATGTGAATAATATTATATATAAGTATTACAAACTGACAAATGATTTCTCTTTTTCTTCCCTCCCTCCCTTCATCCTTTTCTCTCTTCCTTCCTTCTTTTCCTTCTATTTCCCTCCTTCCTTTCCTCTTGTATTTTTACTTTTTTTACTTCATCATTTCTTTGTTATTCTCCACTCTGAGAAACAGCTTATATTGCTTTGTATCCTATCATTTGTGCAAGCAGTTTTGGGCAAGCCTGACCTAACTACCAATCCAATTACAAGTTATTTCAGTGCTGTTTTATCACTTTTTCATACCTTGAGACATTCTTAGAATGAGTCTTGATAGATTTTTTAATCAAATTCTAAGCAGTGAGAAGCACATACATAAACAACTGACTCTAACACAGAATGTGAGTGCTCTAAAGCAGCTACATTAAACATGCTATAAGATTATAAGAAATGAGGCAACTGACCTCATTTTAGGAAATTTGAGAGACTTCCTGAAAAAGGTAATATTTGATCTTGAGTGATATAGTAGAGAGGAATTTTCCAGACAGACAAAGAAAGGCAGGCATTCCATTTGGAAGAGAACCAGATGAAATATGATCAATTCAATTAACAACATCAACAAAACAAATTAGTTGACTTAGTAAATATTTCTGTAAAATTTTATTTTTAAGTGTGATTTGATAGCCAGAGTCTAGTCCAGTTTAGTCCCCAATAGAAGTGAAACATATGAAAGTTCATGTTGAGACCATGTTCAAAAATTGCTATACTTAACCTGAAAGAACAAGGCAGTGCTGTTAACCATCTTATAATGTTGCTTATATGGTGCTGTCAATGCATTTTCAAAGGAGACCCTGCAAATGTCAGTGGATCATGAAGGCAATATGTTAGGGAAATATCCTGAAAACTGGCATCCATAGATGTGTGTGCTCTGATTTGTTAGATTTGTCAGAAATCTGAAATTTCTTTCTCTCTGTTGTAATATCAAATGACGTATGCTGGTATTATTTAAAACATTTAAATATTTTTTTACACCTCCAATAATTTTGATGAAAACCCTCAGCACATGTGGTATTTTCTTTTAGGAACAGAGAAGGGGTATTTTTCACATTCATATCAGAGGTTTTCTTTCTCCCAGACTGGTAACTACATATGAGTGTTTTACATATCTCCCATGTTGCATGCATTATGCGTTTATTTTTCATATAAATGATTTTTATATGCTCTTGGTTGTCTACTTTTATGTTTCTATAAATATAGACTGGGACCCTATTCACAGAACAGATGTGTGGGTACATAAAATAGTGAAAAAAGTATTATTTATTGCTATATTTCTTTGACATTATTGATATGGAAATTGAAAATCATAAACTCAGGAATAAAGTGATACAAAACTCTCTGAATGAAATGAGATCCAAATGTTTTAAAACTGTAGAATCATATAGCCAAAAGTCATCTTTAAAATGATTTACTTCAGTCTCTTAATGTTGAATATAGAAAACTGAGGTCAAATGAGGTTATAGCTCTTTCCAAATTCCTCAGTTACTGTAAAATCCAGGAATTTGAATATCAGTTTTATGATTCCCAACCACATGTTTCTTCCCCTGATCTACTGTAGTTGTATATACATATATGTATATATTTATATTTATGTGTGTATAAATATACACACTCCTATAGTTATATATACTCTTATATAACTCTCTTTTCTTTAAATATATTTATAAAATTATAGGTTTAGAAGGGTCCTCAAATATTCCTAACCATCCTCTACCCTTGTTCTTCTGATGAATAAAACTCCTGTTTTCTGTACAGACTTTAAGCTGTTAACTTCTAAAGACATGAAGATATTGTAGTTTTATTCAAATGTCATCCTCAAATGATCATTGTCACTTAAATAAATCAAAGAGGATTTTGTTTTCAAAAGGAAATGATATTTTAACATGTACACTGCAGGGGTCCAGCCCCACAAGGGTCGTGAGGTTTCCTGAAGGAGAGATGGATAGGCGAAAGATGAAAACATTATACTCAGACACCTGCTTCCTGAACAGATGACAATTTAATGTTAGTTAACACAGAGCTTTTATACCATTCGTAAAGGGGCAAGACAAAGAAAATTCCTTCACGTACATATGCTTTAAAAGTTACCACCATCTAGCGGTCTAGAAGCGACAAACAAGCCAAGAACACTATCTACTTTTAGTTAATGAGTCTTTATCATAAAGCCAAAAATGATAGTTTTAGTTCAAAGTCCCGAATTACAGTCCTTGAAATGTCTCAAGAAAGTTTCCAGGTGCAAAGTTCTCCATGTAGCAGGAGTTTTTCTCTTTTGGGCTTCTATGACCTTCAAAGCTTCGTTATCGCCTTTCTTGTCCAGGTGTCTTATTACTTTTCTCTTATCCTGAAGTGTTTTTTTCTAAAAAGAACTCAAAAGAAGCTTTTAGTGATGTTTCCCAGGCCCCCACGTTTGTTTTCTGTATTTAGTTAATTATCATAAAAGTATCTAATTACTATATTATGAATTCAGTGAAAACCCACTCTATAAACATTTACCTAAAATTTTAACTATAGAATTAAGTAAAAACCTTAACGATTAATCTTTATCCTAAGTCTGTGAAAACAGTGTTACAAATCACCTACATAACTCCTAGATAAGGGTTAGAACTTATAATGAATTCATAATGAACTTACTATAAACTTGTGCTTCTAAAAAACCTTATGTCTAAACACTAAACTGCATAATCCTAAATTAAATAAGGAGTGAATATACTTATATTATTTTTTACTCAAGCAATATCTAGTAACTTATAACCAAGTGAAAGAAAGTATTCTTGATGTGCTTCAGAGTTTAACCCTTGCATATGTTAGAAAAGGCCAAATGGCATAGTGGGAAATAGAAAAATGAACCATGAATTTCCAGGTTAGCTGTGAGTACTTCACATAAACATGCCATTTTCTTTTTCCACGACTGCACTGAATTCTTCGACGGTACCAAACAGCAAAGGTGGAAAACAGAAGGGCCTCAGTTTCCCGGGCTCGCCCTGCGGCCCAGGGTCTTCAGCCCACCAGGACCCTGTCAATCAGGTGGGCCTCCAAGGCTGGCTCCCAACAGTACACTACTCTAATATTATTAAAATTTAATAAAAAATGGATATAATGTGTAGAACCGACACAGCAAAGTTTGTCAACAACACATCCATTCTAAAGTAAAGGAACCTCATTACCCTACTGGAATGAGCAATATCATTAAAGGATGCTTATAAATTGTCTCGATTTCCAATGATTCATCAGTTTTTAAGTCAATTTACAAAAGCAACAGGTACAATTTCACCTATGATATTAGACATTAACCAAATAACTCCAAAGCCTAACAGAGTTAAATTTGATCAAATGCAAATAACTGATATTGCTATAACATCCAACAAGTGTACTGAGAGCATATTCTGTGTGGAGCACAGAGTATAAATGCACTTTCACAAATTGGACTCTGGTGTTTGACATCACATGCTGCCATGGGCCACCCTCCTCTACATTTCTGAGGAAGGACTTTGAAGGTAGACAGTCTGGGTTCCAATCACTGCTCTGGCACATGCTAATGGAGCAGATTATTTCTGTTATCAATATTTTCACTCAAAAAATATAAGTAAATATACCTAATTAATAAGGTGCAGAGAAGGTAAAAGATAATACTTATAAAATACAAAAGGACAGTATCTAGAATACAATGTGAAATAAAAAAAGATTTAGGCAATCAAATATTGTGATTCAATTTGGTTAAAATAAAACAATAAGTCAAATATTTCCATAGTATTTAATGACAAACTTTTAGGAGGGATAATTGTTTTTGGCATAAATGCTTTCAGTAATAAAAATAAAGGTGTTTTTATTAATTCTTATTTAAAAGATAATAGCAAATTTGAAAAATATTTATGGATCAATGATCATAAAGTAACAAGGTATAAAGAACATTAGTCATGTACTGATTTAGCTAAATATATATTTTGCTCTGTTACTGTAAAATAAATTTTTGGCAAGTTTATGGCAAATGGAAGAAACTCTCCTGTTAACATTCTGTTTTCAATTTTAAAGTTATATTTTTATCTTTGGTGCAATGTAATTCTTAACCTCAAGACTATAATTACAGCAAGGGACCTGTCATGGCTTTTTATTAAAAAATGTTATCTACTAGAGTATTTATTACAGAAAATTATATTTATTCAAATTGCAATGCACCCACTAGCCCTCTGGTGCTTTGCCTACTATCCATGCATATCCTTGTTAAATGCTGTAACATATCTACTATACGTGTGACATAAATGTATTTGTCCATCAGAAAGCTTTAAGTTTTAAATATCTCCTTTCAATCCTGTTTACAAAAATAAATTTGAGTGTAACATATTCATTTTAAATAAAACACAGATATACAATGAAAGGTAAGTACAGAACCAACATTGACTATAGCTAAGCTAGTAAGATTAGTATTTTTGTTACTTATTTTCTCTTTCACCATTTGGGAACCATTGTAAGGCAGATAGAATAATAAAAGGAGAGTAATGTTGCCTTCTTCTAGGTGAAAACAAGGGGAAAACACATCAGGGCTCAAAATGAATTATCCTGCTGGAATGGGAACATTTCTTAATCTTTATCCCTATATTCCTGCTATAATTGAGTATAAACACTGAGGCCTTTCTAAAATCTGTGGCCATGTAGTATATTCTTGCTTGATCTCTTACTAGATCTTGTTATGCTAACAGGAGACAGAGGCATATCACTTGTACCTGACATCTGCTGAAAGCTCTGCCTAAGTCCCCAAACCTTTTGGTTTGTCCACATTTCAGAACAAAGCCTTCTTGAGGTTCTCTGGAAACATACTTGTCAAATAAATGATAAGCAAACACTGGTTTTTATTTTACTGTGCCTCAATTACATCCCAAAGTGAACAAACTACGTGTAATATATTTCTATTTATTTGTGCCTTCTTCAATTTCTTTCATCAATGTTTTACAGTGTTCTGTGTACAGGTCTTTCACTTTTTAAATTAAAGTTATTCCTATTTGTTTGCAGCTATTGTAAATGAGATTGCTTCCTTTATTTATTTTCAGACAGTTTGTTGTTAGTATTTATAAATGCTGCTAATGTTTGTATATTGATTTTGTGTCCTGCAACATTAATAAATTTGTCTGTTAGTTCTAGTAGGTTTTTTAGTGAAGTTTTTGGGACTTTCTATATATAAAATCATGTCATTTGCAAACATGAACAACTTAAGATTTTATTTCCAAACAGATGAATTTTATTTATTTCCCTTACCTAATTGCTCTGGGTATGGCTTCTAGTACTATGTGGAACAGAAATGGTGAGACTGGGCATGCTTGCCTTGCTCCTGATCTTAGAGAAAAAGCTTCCAACTTTTCGATTTTGAGTATGAGGTTAGCTATGGGCTTGTGATATATGACCTTTATTGTGTTGAGGTACCTTTATTCTATACCTGTTTTATTGGGAGTTTTTATTATAAAGCAATACTGAATTTTGTAAAGAAATTTTTCTGCAACTATTGAGATCACTGTGTGGTTTTTATCCTTTATTCCATTAGTGTTTTATATCACATTGATTTTTGTAATTTGAACCATCCTTGTATCCCATGG
Organism: Carlito syrichta; assembly: GCF_000164805.1. Taxonomy (NCBI): domain Eukaryota; kingdom Metazoa; phylum Chordata; class Mammalia; order Primates; family Tarsiidae; genus Carlito; species Carlito syrichta. The sequence continues at coordinate 103,591 of NW_007256178.1, read as the reverse complement.
GCAAATCTCACTTGATAATAGTGTTATGATCTGTGTAATGTGTATTGAATTCGGTTTGTTAGAATTTTGTTGATAATTTTTGTATCAAAGTTCATTAGGGACATTGGGATACACACACACACACACACACACACACACAGAGAGAGAGAGAGAGAGAGAGAGAGAGAGAGAGAGAGACAGAGAGAGATGAGTTTGAGGGTTTTCTTCTCTCCATTTTTTGGGAAACATTTTAGAAGAATTGGCATTATTTTTTTCTTCTATGTTTGATATAATTCACCTTTAAAAGCCATAAGATCTTGGGTTTTTTTTTGGTGCATGTTCTTTTACCTATCCAGTGTCCATACTTCTTGTTAATCTGTTCAGATTTTCTATTTCTTCATTATTTAGTCTTGGTAGGTTGTATGTTTCTAAGAAGTTATCCATTTTCTCTTGGTTTTCCACTTTAATGACATATAACCATTTATAGTAATCTCCTAATATTTTTGTATTTCTGTGGTATCAATTGTAGTGTTTCTTCTTTTATTTATAATTTCATTTATTTTAGTCTTCTATCTTTCTTCTTTGTTACTGTAGTTTAAGGTTTGTCAATTTTGTTTATTTTTTCAAATAAATAGCTTTTAGTTCATTGGTCATCTGTTTTTGTTTTCCTAGTCTCTATTTCATCTATTTCTGATCTGATCTTTATTATTTTTTCCTTCAGTTAACTTTGAACTTAATTTGTTCTTTTTCTAGTGTAAAGTTAGGTTGAAATCTTTAATTTTTCATGTTAGTATTCATTGTTATAAACTTCCTTCTTAGAACTTCTTTTGTTGCATTCCATAAGTTTGGTATGTTGTGTTTCCATTTTTATTTGTGTGGTATTTTAAATTTTTTTCTTTTTATTTCCTTATTAACACATTAGTTGCTAAGGAGTATGTTATTTAATTTTCACATATTTGTAAAATTTCCATTTGTATCTTTTTATTGAATTTTTTGTTTCATACCATGATGGTTGCAAATATCCTTATGTTACGGTTCTCTAGAAAGATAGAATCAAATGGGCATAGATTAGATAGATAGATTGGTAGACACAGATATAGACATATTAGAGGGGGCTTATTATGGGAATTGGCTCATGATATTATGGAAGCTGAAAAGCACCACAACAGGTCATCTACAAGGTGGAGAAACAGGGAAGTTGATACTGTGACTCAGTCCAAGTCCAAAAACTTCAGAACCAAGAAAGCCAATGGGATAACCCTAAGCCCATGGCCAGAGGCCTGAGAGCCTTGGAGACTTCTGGTGGTGCAAGTTCCAGATTCCAATAGTCAGTTAATCCGTAGTTCTAACATCTAAGGGAAGAAGAAGAAAGATATATTGGCTGCAGAAGAGATAGCAAAAAATTAACCCTTCCTTTGCCTTTTTATTCCATCTGGGTCCCCAGCTGATTTGGTGGTGCCTATCCACACTGAGGGTATATCTTCCCCACTCATGCTACTGATTCACAAGCCAGTCTCTTCCAGGAACACCCTCACAGAGACACCCAGAAATAATGCTTTACCAGCAATTTAAGCCTCCTTTAATCCAGTCAAGTTGAAACATGAAATTAGCCATCACACTTCTTAATATAATTTCATTATTCATAAATGTATTTTTTGTTCTAACATATGATTTATTCTGAAGAATGTTCGGTGGATTGGAGAAGAATGTGTACTATGATGTGTTGGATGGACTGTTTGTGTATGTCTTAGGATTATTTGATCTATAGTGTTGATCAAGTTTGATGTTTCCTTATTGATTTTCTTTAGATTGGATAATTAAATTCACTTATATTTATTTACTTATTATTATTTTTATTAGCAAATGTTTTATTTTGGTAGAATTGTAGGTTGATATGTAGTTATAAAAAACAAGAGACAGCATCTATGTACCTTTTACCCAATTTCCCCAATAATAAACTTGGAAAATTATAGCACAATATTACAGCCAGGATATTGACATTGATACAGTCAAAATATAGGACAATTCTATCATTACAAAGATCTCTTAGGTTGCTCTTCTATAGATATTAACTCCTATTCCACCCTCATCCCTGGTTGTCCCAACAACCACTAATCTGTTCTGCATTTCTATATTTTTTTATTTCAATAATGTTATATAAATAGTGTAATACAATCTGTGATCTTCTGAAAATGATGTTCTTTTTTATTCAGCACAATTCTCTGGAGATTCATTCATATTGTTTCATATGAATGGTTTGTTCCATATGAATGGTTTGTTCCATATCATTGTTCCATATCAATGGTTTGTTACTTTTTATTGCTGAAAATTCACTTATATTTAATGTAATTATTGACATCTAAGGAGTTACTACTGACATTAAAACTTTTTTCTTGACTGATTTGTCGATTTTTTGTTCAATTCTTCCTGTCTTGTCTTCCTTGTGATTTGATTGATTACTTTTTGTAGTGGTATGTTTTGCTGTCATGATTTACAACTTTTATATATTGTATGTACATTAGCAAATTATTGTAACTATAATTATTTTTAACTTTTAATTGTTATACTATGGAATTAGAGCATTCTGAATTTGACTATATTTTTACTGTTATTGTGAGTCTTTTTATTTTCATATGTTTTTATGTCATTGATGTATTTTTGTTTCAACTTTAGTATTTAGAACTCCCTTTAGCATTTCTTGCAAGGAAGGTCTAGTGGTGATGAACTCTCACAGCTTCTGTTGATCTTAGAAAGTTCTATTTCTTCTCCATTTCTGAAGGAGAGTCTTGTTGGGTATAGTACTCTGTTGGCAATTTTTTCTATTTCTTTCAGCACTTTGAATATATCATCTAACTCTCTTAGACTACAAGGTTTCTTCTGAGAAAACAACTTATGGATGTTCCACTGAATGTGATGAGTTGTTTATTTTAGTGCTTTCAAAATGTTCTGTTTGTCTTTTTTTTTTTTGAGTTGGAGTCTCACTCTGTCATCTAGAATGGAGTGCCGTGGCTGCTCCCGGCTACTGCAGCCTCGACCTGCTGGGCTCCGGCTATCCTTCCGCCTCAGCCTTCCAAGTAGCCAGAATTACAGGCGTGTGCTACCATTCCCAACTGATTTTTTATTTATTGTAGAGATGAGGTCTTGCTGCCCAGGTGGGTCTCGAACCCGTGGGCTCAGGCAATCCACTCACCTCAGCTTCCCAAAGGTGCGGGATTACAGACTGAGCCACCGAGCCCGGCTATCTTTTTTTATTATAAAGATGTGGGGTACAATTCAGGGTTAGGTATACAAACATTGATTATACAGCTACCCTTGTTGATGAGGTGTGCCCCTCCCTCCCCTAGTGGTTTCCCTCAACTGCCACTTCCCCCGCTCCTCCCCTGACAGTTTCCCACTACTGCTGTTGCGTGAAAACAGAGAGACCGTGACACCAAGGCTAATTCAGGAAGAAGAGTTTTATTGGCACGGGCGTGACTTAGCGAGCTAATGCTCCAAGGCTGAGCAACCCGGACAAAGAAGATAAGTGTTTTATATGTTAGTTTAGGTAACGGAAGGGGTCAGGTTGTATGACTATACATTTTTTTTTTTTTTGGAATTTGCAAGGTTGTAATCAGCAAAAACGGATTTTCAAAGAACAAATTGTTTACAGGATATACATGACAAGTAGGGGTTGTAAACCGATAACTTCACAGAGAGGGGATGTGGGGGTGAGGTTGTGGATTGATTACTATCTTGCACTTACAGGAAAAACAGCTTGTGGCTGTCTGGTTTTCCTCACATCCCATGTCTAGCAGGTTTGGAGCTTGCAGTTTGATTTTTAAAAAAGAATAATTTTAACTGTTTTTTAGTGCCTCTCTGCCACATTCTCCCCTTTGATGCTCGATCCTTCATGGGTAAAAGAGCATCATCTTCAATTTGGTGTATTAACATTATGTGGGCCATGGTTTTTTGTTTAACAATTGTTTGTATAAATTTAGGGATGGGGTTTATAATTTGGGGGGCTATGCAAGGGAGGATAAGACAGGATCCCAACAATAGGATTAGAGATCCAATAATGTATTTAAATCCTCCCAGACTCAAGAACATGTCTTCAAATCAATTGCCAATTTTTATGCCATGCCATTTTTATACTGGGACATAGACAAGCTTTCTAATATTAGTGGCTATGTTAGTTATAGCTTTGCTATTATCATCTATTTGCAAACAATAGCCAGAGCTATTACATTTACCATATATTCTTCCTTCTTCTGTTAGCAGGTAGTCCAAAGCTAAGCCGTTTTGATAAATGGCGGCACGCATTTGGGTTTGTTGTTGAGCAGCAAGTTCAAAAGCTGTGGCAGTTTGATTAGTTATAATTTCTAAGACAACTTGTAACCTGATAATGCAATTTAGCATATATAGAGGTGTGCAGTATCCCCAACTTCCATTTTGTACCATGCGGTCATAAGTATTTATAATTCTCTGGGGTGGCCATTTGTCATTTTTCCAAATCTGGGTCCCTCCTATATTAAGAGTTTGATCAAGAGATTGAGCAACCCATGTTGTGAGGCTCTCAGAAAGAGGGATGTCCAGTTCATCTACCTTTGGGTTAGGCAGAAGGAAAAACCTGACTGGATTATTCCTATGGTAAACGTGCCTTTCCATAGCTCTGGGAGTTGGGCCTATTTAACCTTTGCATATATCCAAAACAGCCCTTTAGGGGCTTTCCAGAAGTCTGGATTTACAGAGGACAGGTTTGCCCAGTTTTGACTTGTAATGGGGATACCTTGAAATGGGTTATCTTGTTCAGAGGATAGTACTGTGCAGTTACTGATAGTTAGAGTGACAATAATGCACTGAGAAGATTTAGCTGCATAAGCAGGTGCCTAATACCAAACAGGCCCTGTTGGCCATCAGGTTCGGTGGATTGAATTCCAATATAATATTCTTTTGCAGGGAGTTTCTCCTATCCACTGAGTATAAGAAGAATCCATTCTGCTTAAGCAGTCTTCTTCAATTATTTTGAGAGGACCTATTTTGGGGGTAGGTTGTGTGTTCCAACAGTTATAGAATTGTTCCACTGAAGAAGTTGGTATACATCCAGACTAGTTCCCTTCCAAGGTCTTTCTTCAGTCATTAGAACTCCCCCACATGCCCAACAATTGGTGACATCAAGTGTCCGAGCTATGTTTTTAGCCAAATTTATAAACAGATTTTGACCTACTTCCCATGGTTGTGGGAAGAGGGTTAACTTTGGAAGTTGGGTAGTCAAGGGAGTTATAAATTGCACAACTTCTTTAAGTAGTTTCTTGGCGTTTGGTGCAGGGGTAAGATCCCAACAAACCCAGTTTGTGCTTCCATGGGTGCTACAAGCTATAATACCAGTTTTAGTGTACTGCTAGCTTTGTTTTGATAATACAGTAAAGTGCAACTGGCCATTATGAGTACAGTTATGTTTGTCAATATAATAAACTTCTGGCTGGGATGAATAACGATGGAAGACTTTTATGTCTGGCCAGATAGTTTTTATATATTTACATGCTGGGTGTGTGAGGGAAGTGATAGACACCCAAATTAGGCAGAAGTACATAAAAGCACAAGAAAGCGTCCTATTACAAGAAGGAGCAGAAATGCTGGTGAGAACTTTTCTCAACATGTCCAATTTGTGGGGGCTGATTCTGCCAGGCTTATAGCAAATAGAATAACACATGTTATAGCAGTTGCTAAATACAAAGGCTGACAATGCGTAGGCATGTAATTTTAGAAACAATGGCTTATCTGTAAGGTGTTGATTCTGTTGAGTCCTTAAACTTCTGCTGTGCATACATCAGCCAGTGTCTGGTGTATGGCTGAAGCAAGGCTGATGGATCCTCAAGTTTCAGCCGTGCATAGACTAGCTAGTCCTGGAGTGGTTAGAACAGGGCCTGGGGAATCTAGTTTGGGCTGTCCGTCAGCTTCGATAACTTTCCAGAGGGTCTGCTTAAGGGGAGTTGACAGATTTGTGGTCCACTCCCAGTCCTGGGAGGCAGGCTTAACTCTGTTGTAATGGATCCCTGGAATTATTTCAGCTACCTTGACTGCAGTGGGTATACACAAATGGGCCCCCCCAGAGGGGTTTTACAGGTTGTATGTTCCATTATTTTACTCATACCATATCATCTGGTTTAAAAGAATGGGCGTTAGCAGTTAAACTAATTGGTAGCCGTTCTCTGATTTGAAGATGGACGGCATTTAAGGCTTAGCCTAAGGCTTGCATTTGTTGTTTTAGAGTAAGATTTTCTAACTCCTTTAAGTCTCCCTGTATGCCTTTAACAAGAGGAGGTGGTTGCCTATAAAGGATTTTAAAATATGAGGAACCTATTTGTTTTATAGGGCTAGACCTTGCCCTTAGAAGGACTATTGGCAGAAGCTGGACCAAGCCTAAGTGAGTTTTTTGGCATAGCTTACTTCGTTGTGATTTTAAGGTCCAGTTTATTTGCTTCACCTTTCCTGAATTTTGTGACCTACATAGGCTGTATGGAGCTTCCATTTGATTTGTAGTCCTCTTGTCATTAATTGTACTATCTTGGCTACAAATGCCAGTCCATTGTCTGATCCTATAGTCCAAACTGGGGAAAGATTTATTTTAACAGGAGTCAGGCCACTTTGGTGGTTTTCTCTGTCCTTGTGGGGAAGGCTTTAACCCATCCTGAGAAAGTACATATAAAAACAAGGAGAGGCCAGGCTCGGTGACTCAGCCTGTAATCCCGTGTTTTGGGAGGCCGAGGTGAGTGAATTGCCTGAGCCTGTGGGTTCAAGACCCGCCTGGGTAATTTGAGGAGACCTCATCTCTACAATAAATAAAAAAAAATTAGCCGGGTGTGGTAGCGCATACCTGTAGTTCCAGCTACACAGAAGGCTGAGGCGAAAGGATCGCTGGAGCCCAGCAAGTCGAGGCTGTGGTGGCCGGGAGCGGCCACTGCACTCCAGTCTGGGTGACAGAGTGAGACTCCAACTCAAAAACAAAACAAAACAAAAAAACAAGGAGATATTTGTAGACTCAGCAGTGTGGGAGCTCTGTAAAATCCGTGATAAGATCCTCAAAGGGTGCTGCCCCCATATGCTGCACTCAGGGGGAGATTTTGGATCCCTGCCATGGGTTATTTTGAGCACAAATTGCCTATTGTTCATAGACTACCTGTGCTATACTGGAGAGTCAGGAGACATAGAAGTACTTACTGAGGGTATTTTCAAGAGCAGTCCATCCGCTGTGTGTCCCTTGGTGAAATTGACAAATGTCAGAGCCAATGACTCTGGAATAGCTATTCGGCCATCTTGAAATTTCCAACATGTGGTTGCTAAGTAGTGTCCTGTTTTGGTTTTAAACCATGTTTTCTCATTTGGCGTGTAACAAAGGCTCCAGTTTGTCAGCAGGCTAGGAAGCAGCACCACGGTTACTGTAGTCATTTTGACAGTTTCTTTTGTTGCTGCAAGCTTTGCTTTTTGATCTGTTTTGGATTTCCGTTGGCAGTTATCACATTTCCCTTTTGATGCCCTCTGCAATGTATGACTACTACCTCTTTTGGAGCTCATATAGCATCTAGTACCTCTAGAATTTCCTTGTCATATTTTATGTCTTTTTCCCCCAGAATTGATTAAACCTCTTTCCTTGTATAAGGCTCCATGTACATGCAAGGTAGTTAAAAGCATACTTGGAGTATACATAGATATTAATGTGTAGCCCTGTGGCTAGCTGGAGGGCTCAAGTGAGTGCAATGAGTTGTGCTTTTTGAACTGCAATTTCTATTGGCAGAGGTTTAAAGTCACTATTGAATAGCCCACGAAGTGCTCTCCCTCCTGTATGAAGTTACTCCCATTCAGGGTCCCTGAGGGGCTGGTCTGTTAAATCTGGATGGCTAGAGACTGCTTTATTTATTATTTAAATGCAATCATGATCTGGCTGTCCTGGCTCTATAGGTAGTAAGCTTGCAATATTTAGGGTCTTTACTACCTCTAGGCAAATGTGTGGGTTTTCATAGAGCATTCCCTGATATTTGACCATTCGAACTTTGGTTAGCCAGTACTGACCCTTGTATTGCATTAAATTTATCATAGCATGAGGCACCCTGACAGTTAGGTTTTGTCCCATAGTTAGTCTGTCAGTTTCTGTTTTAAGGAGTGCCGTGGCTGCCAGGGCTCATAAACAAGGCAGCCAACCCTGAGCCACAGAATCTAGCTGTTTGGATAAATATGCCATGACCATAGCATTTGAGTTAAGACCCCTATCACAATGTCATTATGTTCATGCACTTATAGAAAGAAAGGTTTAGTCACATCTGGGAGTCCCAGACCAGGTGCATTGGTGAGGGCCTGTTTAATTTATTTGAAAGCCTGTTGTTTGAGCCTTTTTCCATAGCAGAGGCTCCCATTCATCCCCCTTTGAGGCTTCATAGAGAGATTTTGCCATGATGGAGAATTTAGGTATCCAAATTCCATAAAATCTTGCAGCTCCTGGAAACTCCCGGATTTGACGCCAGGTAATTGGGACTGGAATTGAACATACTACCTGGTGTTTTTTCAGGGTCAAGCTGGCATTGGTCTTGGAACAAATGAAAACCTAGATATATAACTTTTTCCTGACATATTTGGGCTTTCTTTTTTGAGACCTTGTAGCTCACCTCCCATAGGAGGGTGAACAGATGCTGTGTCCCTTTGTATACAGTTTTTCTTGGTTGGTGCTGCCAACAGCAAGTCATCTATATACTAGAGCAAGGTACAGCCCCACTTTTATGTAGGAAAGGCTTTTAAATCTGATGCTAGTGACATACTGAAGATGGTTGGAGAGTTCTTGAATCCTTGGGACAGCTGGTTCCAAGTTAACTGTCCCTTGGTGCCATTTGTCAGGTCCTCCCATTGGAAAGTGCAGATTGACTGGCTTCTTGGGGTCAGGTGGATGCAGAAGAAAGTGTCCTTAAGGCCAAAGCAGGTGAAGAAAGCAGCCTCAGCAGGGATGAGACACAACAGCATATACAGGTTTGGGACGATGGGGTGTAGAGTGATCGTGACCTGGTTTACAGCTCGGAAGTATTGAACCATTTGGTAGTCATCCATGCCTGGCTTTTGCACCAGCAACAAAAGCCTCTCCAGGTGCTTGTGGATTCCTATTTGTGCCTTGTGTGGTATGAAGTACTGCCTCTAATGGACCAGCCTACCCCCCGGCTTTATTTCCACAATCACAGGAGGTATATTTTTTGCCAGTCTTGGAGGATCATCCTCTGCTTACATTCCTGGTACTCGAAAGGGCAGCCTTGGGGATTGTTGTGAGACCTCTGTTAGGCTGTAGAGCCACCATTTCTCTTCCCAGGGAACAGTTAGGGTTATGATTTTAGCCTCTGGGTCTCTTAATCTCAGTTATGTGATCAGGAGAATCAAAGGTTATTTAAGTTTGAAGTTTTCCCAGGAAGTTCTGTCCCACCAAGGCTGTGGGGCAATCTGAGAGATACAGGAATTCTTGTATTACCTCCTGGCCACCAACTGTGCAGCATAGCAGCACCACGAAGGGGTGCCTGGCTTGATGCCCAGTGACTCCCATAACATTAGTCCATTTTGGGGAGAAGGGACCTACAGGCTGGGTGATCAGAGTGTTCAGCTCTCATGTTGACCATGAAGTTCATATAGTGGTCCCCTACTGTAATGCTAACCATAGTCTGCTGGGGACCTAAAGATAGTAGGGAGCTCAGTCTGGCTTATTCTTGTTGCAGTCCTTCCATAGAGGCCAGACCCATAAAGCTGTTAGGAGTTGGTGGGTCCTGTTGATAAATGGAGCCTTGTGGACCATTTTTCTGTTGGTCTTCCTCATCAGCTATTCGTTGGGAGCATTCACCCTTCCAGTGGCCTTCTTGGTTGCCACACTGGTTTCTCCCTAACTTCATAGGGGGTTCTGATGTTCCTTGTGTAGGTTGATGGATGGGGTTCATGGGTCTGGGTCTTGCTCTGGGAAACTGCCGACCTGGCTGTCTTCTTCCCCAACTTCTGCCTTTGTTTCTTCCCGGTGGGCCTGTTATCTGGTACCCCACAATGGCAGCAGAAAGTATAACCACTTTCTTTTTTTGCTTTTGGTCTGCTTCTTGTTGGGCCTCTTTATCCCGGTTAATGAACATTTTAGTGGCAACTTCTACCAGCTGTCTAATATTCATTCTAGTTTTTGTAGAGCATTCTAGTTTTGCAAAGCACTCTAGTTTTTGTAGCTTACATCATATATCCCCCTGTGATTGTTCAACAAAAACTGTGTTTACCCTACACTGATTTTTGGTTGCCTCTGGATCAAAGGGGTTGTATAGCCAGAAGGCTTCATAGAGTATCTCATAGAACTGGCTTGGGGTCTTGTCAGCTCCCTGGAACACCTCAGAGACCTTGCTCATATTTATGGCCCTTTTTCTTCCTTCTCTCATACCTCCTAGGAGGGCCTTCTGACACCACTCAAGCATTTGCAACCCATGGTTACTGTTGGGTCCCATTGGGTGTCCTCCTCTGGGAACTGATTTGGGGCATATTCTTGGGTGTTAAGTGCTCCAGCTGGGGTGGGTACCTCCAGCCATTTTATAGCCCCCTGTGTTATTCTCCGAAGCTCTTCAGTGTTGAATAGTATCAGGAGGAATTGGCGGCAGTCTGCCCAGGTTGGTCTCTGAGTCTGGATAATGGACTATATTAAGTTGATCATAGCCTGAGGCTTTTCCGTGAAGGACTGCATATAATTTTTCCAATTTAGGGGGTCTGTGGTGATGAAAGGCTGGTACACAAATGTACGTTGCCCACCTTGGATCTGGCCTCCTTGATCATAATCAATAGGTCCCCTAGTCTCCCTCAGTGGCACCTGGAAGGCACCACGACATTCCCCTGATGTGAAGTTAGACATACATTTTTGCAGCTGCTTTCTGAGTGGGGTGTGGGGAGTCAGAATAGGTTGTTCAGTTATAGCCTCTGATCGTTTAAGAGATGTACTAGGATTAGGGATGCATTCCAATTGTAAGCCTCTAACAGTAGCTGGTGTTTTAGCAGGCAGCAATAGTGGGTATACTGGCGAATAAAGTGGTGGGATTTCTGTTTCATCAGCCAGCACTGGCTTATCAGTCAATTCATCAGACCCTAATGGGCATTTGGACTGGGCTGTTTTGAGGGCTACCATAATTTTGCAATTGTCTTCCCAGCAAGTTTTAGACAAGAGGGTTGTGCGAGGACCGCATCCTGCCAACAGTCGATGTAAAGGAATTGGTCTAGGTGACCTGGCTCTCCTACTATAATTCTATATACTCTCCTAATGGTTCTTCTATCTAAGGATCCCTCTGGCGGCCATCCAAACCTGAAAGAGGGCCAATCTATTTCATAGAACATGTAGAACTTTTTCCAAGACAGTTTTACATCATAACAATCTGTATAGAAACATTTGTCAAAATTTTAAGCATACAATCAAGAGGAGTATTTATATTTTGGGTTACCATCCATTACCTCCCCTTAACAGATGGCAGACACACATAAATAGGGAAACAAGGGGTAGGGGAAACAGTTGCTTTGTCCGTCTCCAGTCATACTCCTCTCTGAGATATTTCAGACACCTCTTAGCAATTGGAGGGTTGATATAAACCCCCAATCCGTACCAACCCTGTGACAGGGTTAGGACTACCCTTAGCTGTATGAGGTCATCACCAACTTAGATTGGGACTGAACATTCACTTTGGTCCTTTGTTCAGGTCGGAACCATTCTACTGTCCATCTCATTCATCTGCAATCATACAGCACACTATCCAACCCTCCACCCTAATCCTCATACTCAACAGGTTCACCTTGATATAGTGTTTCCTTTCATTGTCTTTCATTACTTTCCTTCAGACTTGAGACTTCTGGCAGACTCCGGGAGGTGATCAAGCTCCCCTTCTTCCATCTACTGGCAGGTCTATGCAAAAACCCTTGTTCTTATCCTTTCTGTTGGGCGCTGCTCCTCATGTTAGTGCCTGCACCTCTTCCTGGTCCCTGTGCTTTTGAGATCTAAGCCTAAGTGTACCAGGAGGGGCAACCCTCTTATGGATCAAAAGGTCTGCTGCATATTAGGTGAGATTGCCTCTCCTGTTGCCCCAGGGGTCATACCCCAATGACAAGGGATGTAGAACACAACGTCTCAGAACTCTTTACTTCCCTGCCAATGCACCAAGAAATGTTTTTGGAAAACAGAGAATGTGACACTGAGGCTAATTCACAACATAGCATTTTATTGGCACTGGCATGACTTAGCAAGGTAATGTTTCAAGGCTGAGCAACTCAGAAAAAGAAGAGAAAGATAGAGATTCTGGAAGGTTCCATTGTGTAATGCCCAAATGCCCATTAGGGTCTAATGAATTGACTGATAATCCAGTGCTGGCTGATGTAGTTTAGGTAAGGGAGGGAGTCAGGTTGTATGGTTATACATTTTTTTTTTTTTTTTTGAATTTGCAAAGTGGTAATCAGCAAAAACATATTTCAAACATCAAATTGTTTACAGTATATACATGACAAGTAGTGGTCAAAAACTGATAATTTCACAAAGAGAGGATGAGGGGAAAAGCTGTGAATCGATTGCTATCTTGCACTTACAGGAAAGCGGCTTATGGCTATCTGGTTTTTCTCACGTTCCATGTCTAACAGGTTTGGAGCTTGCGGGTTGTTTTTTTAAAATTTTAACTGCTTTTTAGTCCTTCTCTGCCACACTGCCAATTCCTTTCTTATAGTATTATGACAATTGTTCAAGGTCCACTTATAAGTGAGAACATATGCTACTCTGTTCTTTGTTTCTTGGATAGATCACTGAGTATGATCAACTCTAAATCCTTCCAAGTTGCTGTGAAGTCCATATGTTTGCCCTTCTTTATGGCTACATAGTATTACATTGTGTATATGTACCACATTTTTTTGTCCAGTCCAGCTTTGATGGGCAGCATGGTTGGTTCCATCTTTTTGCTATTGTGAATAGAGCTGCAACAAACATATATGTGCAGGTATCTTTTTTGTAGAATGATTTGAGTTCCTCTGGGCATATTCCCAATGGGGGAATTGCTGGGACATACGGAAGGTCAATTGCTTGTTCTTTCAGAAATCACCACATAGTCCTCCAAAAAGGTTGCACTAGTTTGCATTCCCACCAGCAGTGTGGAAACATTTCTTTTTTCCAACATCCTTGCCAGCATCTGTTTTTGTTTGTTTTATTAATGATGGTCATTCTTCCTGGGGTGAGGTGGTATCTCAATGTGGTTTTGATTTGCATTTCTCTGATGATTAATGAGGCTGAACACTTTTTCATGTGTCTATTGGCTGCCCATATATCTTCTTTTGAGAAGTGTCTATTCATGTTTTTTGCCCACTTTTTAATGGGGCTGTTTGTTATTTTCCTTCGGCACATTTGAATTTCTTGTAGATCCTAGACGTTAGGCCTTTGTCAGATATACAGTTGGCAAATATTTTTTCCCATTCTATGGGCTGTCTCCCTGCTCTCTTGATGGTTTCTTTT